>NW_016808703.1:1885594-1894844 GCF_001698545.2 Rhinopithecus bieti
ATTTTATTATTTTATTATTTTATTTATTTATTTATTTATTTATTTATTTATTTATTTATCTATTTATTTTGAGATGTAGTCTCACTCTGTCACCCAGGCTGGAGTGCAGTGGTGTGATCTCAGCTCACTGCAAGCTCAACCTCCCGGGTTCACGCCATTCTCCTGCCTCAGCCTCCCGAGTAACTGGGAATACAGGTGCCCACCACCATGCCTGGCTAATTTTTTGTATTTTTAGTAGAGACGTGGTTTCACCATGTTAGCCAGGATAGTCTTGATCTCTTGACCTTGTGATCCGCCTGCCTTGGCCTCCCAAAGTGCTGGGATTACAGGTGTGAGCCACCACACCTGACCTATTATATTTATTTTAAGAGATCAAAGTCATCTAGAACATGTTTACTGGTCATATGGCATTTACTTAGAAATCAATAAGAAGACATTTGAAATTTTAAAAGTATACTACTTACTAAGTAACTCAAGGATCAAAGAGAAAAATCACAAGGAACATTAAATATACAATAACTAAGTGATACTAATGACCTAACCTACCAAAAGTTATGGGGAGAAGTTAAAGCAACCCAGATGTAAACTTAAAATTTAAACAGAATTTAAAAAAAAAAAGTAAGGTATACACAGAATCAAATTTTCAAATCAGACTTACACAAATTATAAATTTTCCCCAATATCAAAATTTCATAATAATTTCTAAGATGCAGGCAATCTCAAATCACAATCTCTAATCTCTTTACTTCATTATTTCAATTAAGAACATAACCATGGGCCAGGAGTGGTGGCTCACGCCTGTAATCCCACCACTGTGGGAGGCCAAGGCAGGCAGATAGCTTGAGCCCAGGAGTTTGAGACCAGCCTGGGCAACATGGCAAGACCCTGTCCCTACCCCCAATAACAACAAAAAAAATTGCCTGGATTAGCCTGGTATGGTGGCAAGTGCCTGTAGTCCCAGAAACAAGGGAGGCTGAAGTGGGAAGATCACTTGAGCTGGGAAGGTTGAGTCTGCAGTGAAACATGATTGTGCTACCGCACTCCGGTTGGTGGGCAACACAGTGAGACTGTCTCACCCCCACTCCCCCAAAAAAAGGAAAGAAAGAAAGAAAAGGGAATAAAGAACACTAACCCCCTTTCCTTCCTTTACACCCACCAGCTGACATTATACACTTTTCTCATTTAAATATCAGTGTGCAACCCTTCAACATGTCTATCTTGGTCAGCTTGGACTGCTATAACAAAACGGCATAAACTCAGTAGCAAATGGCAACAGAAATGTATCTCTCACAATTCTGGTGTATTGGAAGCCTAAGATCAACGTGTCAGCCGACTTGATGTCTGGTGAAGGCCTGTTTCCTGGTTCACAGATGGCTCCTTCTCGCTGCATCCTCACATGGTAGAAAAGGCAAGGGAACTGAAGCTTCTTTTCTAAGAGCATTAATCTTGTTCACAATGGCTCTGTTCTAATGACTTAATAACCTCCTAATACCATTAGAGTTGAGATTTCAACATATGAATTTTGAGAAGAGATAAACATTCAGATCATAGCAATGTCCTTTGCAAATTTCTTAACCTTTGCTATCTCATTGTACCATTATTAACTTCCACAAGGATGTGTGAACTTGGCAGTTAGTCTCTGGACTCCTTTAAAAGTTGGATAAATTACATAACTGGGCAGTTTGATGACACTAAAATTTCATAACTCACAGTCCTAGACAATAGAGACCTTGAGTCTATCCCCATCCTGTTATGTTATTATTCTAGTCTCGTTCACTCATCCTCCGCCATGAGGATTTCAAAATATCTCTGTTTTCCTCAAAACTCCTATTTTTCTTAGATAAACTACCCATTAAGAAAAGACTTTTTCACAGAGACAACCGAAGTCATTGGACTGACCATCATCTTATCATCATTTTTATGGATGTATCTTTAAGTGATCCAAATTATTTTTTTATTTCCTGGTACAACCAGAAGGAACTCAGTATCTCATGTAAAATCAGTCTTTATGACTCTATTCTAGACTTTGTTTTTTACATCTTCATAGGAACTTACTGCCATCTGCTATTCTTTCTATATCTTGTATACTTGTCTTACTCTATTGGTTCCTTCTGATGAGTTTTTAAACAGATTTTGTTTCTCCTGCATAAACAAATAAAGTGAAAAAACCCTTCACTCTATCCTATATTCATTTAGTGTAAGATTTGATCTATCTTCTTGATACATTAAAACTTCTGGAATAAATTCTCTATTCACAAAATCCATTTGCTTACATTTCTCATTTTTTGTTGTCTGCTGCTTATTCCTATTGCCAATGTTGTCATTAATCTTCATATTAATAATTCCAAGGATGCATTTCAGATTTCTTCTTCCTTATTTTCTGAGAAGCATTTGACCCTCTTGAAAGCATTCTTTTGTAACTACTCTTCCATTGCATTCTATGTCAGAACGTTCTCCAAATCTTCCAAAATCTTTGACAACTCTTTCTCATTGTCTTTTGCTGGCACCTCCTTCACCTCTACATTTTTCTTATATGTTGGAATGTTTTAAACCTGTATTCTAATTCTCATTTCTTCTTATACTATTCAATCTCTAGGAGATTATACATAACTTGAATTATGAATGAATATCATCATTTATAGCACAACTTCTTGAGTTTTAGTCCCAATAGCCTCTTCTGTATCATAATTTTGATGGTTCATAGCTCTCCAAATTCAGTCAGATTACATTGATTTCATTATCTTCTTCCTATTATTTCTCTTTTATGTTGCCTTTATCCATCATGTTCCTTCAAAAAACTGAGTCATTTTGTGTTGTTTTTCCTTGCATCTGTTAATTCTCCTCATAATCTAATCTTCAGATCAAAGACAGGATGATTATTATAAAAATTCAAATCTGATCATAATTCTTCCCTGGTTTCTCTAATCATCACAGTCCAAGTAATAATTGATGATCATATTTAAATAAGTCTTGAGGCTTTTTAAAATTTAAAGATAAGCAACCACTTAACATGATTAAACAGAAATGAATATATATATGCAACATTAAATATCAGAAGACAGAAAAGTTTGAGAGTCGTTGTTATTCATGTATGAATATTATAAAAATATTTAATTGAGCAATAGCCCAGAAAATATACCTCATGTCTTTTCAAAATAACATGTAAATGATTTAATATAGCCAATTGAAAGCTAAGTTAAGATTAGAAAAATCTTGATATTAAAAAAATAACTTTATATAAGTATATTAAGGATTAGAAACCTCTTAGAAATAGATATAAAATAAAATAATGTTAAGGTAAAAATTAAGATGAAAATTAAAATGTATATGCAATTTTTAAATAAAATATTCTAAATTGATTCAAGATAAAAGACATGGAGCACACTAAGCTGCACCTCCCATGTCCCCTTGGAGGGAGGACTTGTTTTAGCAGCTGATATCAGACAGCCTCTAGCTGCAAAGGGCAGCATTTTATGAAGGCTTGCACTTCCCAGGATTGGATACTCTAATCTTATAACAGATGTATGAGATGGTATAAGGACAGTCGTTTTGGCTCAACATGGGACAATTACAAATGTATCATATATCCTCCAGAGTCCCACATGGGTTACCTAAGATGGTATGGCAAGCCTGCATCACAGTTCAACTTCTCCACCTACTCAGTCCTGCTTCCAACCATACCTTCCACAAGTGTTGATCCCTAAGAAATATACTGCATGCTAAAGTCTGTATCAGCATTCAATTTCAGAGAATACAACATACAAAAAATGATCGGCTATGGTTATTTGGAGATAGAAGCACTTTCACTTTTTGTTTACACTTTCATTTTACGTATTTTACAACAAGCATGTTTTTTGTTTTCCTTTTACATGTAATCTTATGAAGAATTGCGTAAGTAGCGTCTCGTATTAATATGAAAAAAGTATAAAAAACATAAAAAACTTTAAGCAGAAATGTAACCACTTTAAGAAAAATGCAACGACTTAATAATCACAATGACAAATCTCATTTGACACTTTGAACAAAAAGATATCAAAATTTCAACGAAAATAACTATAAAGAGCATGTTGTCTACAAAAAGTTGTGTCAGTTTCTTCAAAGGTGTGCATCATTGCAGAATCACGGATGAAATTACTTTTTTTTTTAAAGAATAAAAATAGAAATTAAAAAATTAAGCATCTAATCCATAAAGTTAGGCAAAAAAAAAAAAAAAAAGGAAAGAAGAAAAACCCATGGAAAATTAAGCTACTAAATTTTAAAAGTAAAAATAATTATAAACTTAATGCCCAAAATGTAGATATGGTACATTAATAAAAGTCAAAAAAAAATGTTAACAAGCATGTGACAAACATGTAAAAAAGATCATAACTATGCATATAATGTGAACTTAAACGAATTACCAACTTACAACCACGTGCTAATGTGGAAATCTCTAAGGAACTAATGGAGTGGAGAATATATAAATTATTAAAATTAATTTGAGAGAATGTTACCCAAATTACTTTTGATTAAATTGAGTATTATTTGAATTGGTAAATAATTATATCCAGAAATTATGCCAATTTCAGATATTTCACGGGAGTGATTCATTACAAAATTTTAAGGAATATTAATTTACATATAATTTACTCCACAGGGTAGTTAAAATGAGTTAATTAATAAATTTTAAGATGTTTTCATGGCCTTAATTTTAAAAAAGCTTTATCAGCAAAAGATAAAAAATGGAAAACTACTGACAAGTCACATTTATGAATATCCATTTATTAAGCATTCTAGCATCTATACTAAGTACTTTACATGCATTTAACACCTTCAGCCATCTAAAAGGGTAGGATATTTTATAATCATCTCATTACCCATAAAGATACTAAGACTTAGCAGGTTTGGACAAGTGGCTTATGAATACAAGGCTAAACTAGGAAAGAAATGGGATATAAATTCAGATTTTTCTAATTCTGCATTCAAACTATGAAGTTCTACAACCTACTCACTCAAAAGTCAGAAATATAATATTAAAAAATATCCAGTTAGAGTATTAAAAATGATGAAGTCATCAAATGTGCTATTTTCTACAGATGAAAGAATAATCCAATATTCAGAAATGTATTCATATAATTCTTCACATCAATAGTTCAAAAGGGAGAAAAACATGAACTCCTCTCAAAATATGCTAAGAAGGTAGTTGGATATATTTGAAATTTATTTGTAATTTATTTAAAAATGCTACCATTCTTTAAAGTTATGAATAGTCAGGTTTACATTCTAGTGAACAGGCATGTTTTTAACCATGAGTTTTCTAGCACTTGGCACAATGGCTACTTATAGTTTGCTTATATCAGTCAATATTACCTACAATGAGAAAAAATAAGTATAATTCTTATTAAAATTCATAATTTTTGTATTCTCATATTTGTCATTTTATATCTAACCAATACATGAAAAGAAAAAACAAAAGCTATAGGAAAGGAAAATAGCAATATCATCACTCACATGTGATATGATTCTTATCCTGGCAAACCAAAGTAAGTCAACTGAACGATTATTAGGATAATCAAAAGAGTTCAGGAAAATGACTGGTAATAAAATAAATATTCAAAAATTAAGAATTCCTCAATGACAGCAATACCATAGGGAAATATAATGAAAAAATTTCTTTCATAGTGAATAGAAAAAAGGAAAATTCAAATTATTTAATAACTGTGTGTAGGTCCTGGAGAAAGAAAACCATGAAATTTTGATGACAAACATACATATGCTTATATGAACGTATATATTCACATATTCAAAAGTACTCATATGCACATATGCATACATTCACTGACAAATACACATACATACACATATGCATATGTATTGCTTACACTCATTGAACTATGTATTTTTATAATTTACATATTCATATATTTATTTTTGTAAATTATTTATATTCATTTATTTATATTGTTTATATATCATATTCTTAGTGAAAAGACTATTGCAGTGACGATATCTTTCCTCAAAACGTTTTATGAGCTTAATTCAACTTGTTAACAATCTTTCAGGCTGGCAAAGACTTAAAAGATTAATAATTCTCAGAATTGGAAAACATTTGCAGAATTACACACTCCTACAGACTAAACATGAAAGTATAAACTGGTATAGCCTTTTTGCAGAATACCCTAAAGTTATTTACTAATTTTTTTTTTTTTTGGTTTTGTTTTGTTTCGAGACAGAGTTTCCCTCTTGGCTCTTGTCGCCCAGGCTGTAGTGCAGTCGCGCCATCCCGGCTCACTGCAACCTCCGCCTCCCACGCTCAAGCGTTCTCCTGCCTCAGCCTCCTAAGTAGCTAGGATTACAGGAGCCACCACCAAGCCCGGCCTATTTTTGTACTTTTTGTAGAGATGGGGTTTCGCCACGTTGGCCAGGCTGGTCTCCGACTTGACCTCAGGTGATCTGCCCTCCTCGGCTTCCCAAAGTGCTGGGATTACAGGCGTGAGCCACCGCGCCCAGGCTATTTACCAAATTTTCAACAAATAAAGAATGTATCTTTACCGGCACTGGTACTTTTAGTAAATTGGGACATAGCTGCTCAATTGAACAATAGATTAGAGAACAGGGATAGTTTGGGGCTTCAGCTTGTGGGCTGGAGAAAAACAATTCATATACTATTCCCATCTTTATTAATATCTATACACAAACACATATTTGCATACAATATGCCTTTTTAGGTTAACAAATATAACTCAGTATTTGCATAACAAAATGAGCACTGGAGATGACAGAAATGGTGATTTACAGGAAACACAAAAGGAATTTACTGAGAACCAAAAATAATAAGTATTGAAACAATTATCAGGGCTTCTTTGGAAGCGATTATAAATGATCTTTTAAAACAATTATATGAAGGAGGATGGGCCCGGTGGCTCAGCCTTTAATCCCAGCACTTTGGGAGGCCTCGGCGGGTTGATCACGAGGTCAGGAGATGCAGACCATCCTGGCTAACACGGTGAAACCCCGCCTCTACTAAAAATACAAAAAAATTAGCCGGGCATGGTGGCCGGGCGCTTGTAAGTCCCAGCTACTACGGAGGCTGAGGCAGGAGAATGGCGGGAACCCGGGAGGCGGAGCTTGCAGTGAGCCCAGATTGCGCCACTGCACTCCAGCCTGGGTGATAGACCAAGACTCCATCTCAAAAAAAAAAAAAAAAAAAAAAAAAAAAAAAAAAATACACGCAGGGAATTTAAATTGTGTTAATGAGTGAAAGAAGCCAATCTGAAGAGGCTATATAGTGCGTGATTCCAACTACATGACATTCTAGATGAGGCAAAAATTATAGAGACAGTAAAAAGACCTGTGGTTACCAGGAGTTAGGAGGGAGAGAGGGAAGGAAGGAAAGAGGGAGCGAGGGAAGAATAAATAGGTGAAACCTAGAGAAATTTGAGATCAGTGAAAGTACTTTGTATGATACTATAATGTAGATACACACTAGGAAGAGTAAACTTGATGTAAAATGTAGAGTTTGGGTGACAATGATGTGCCAATGTAGACGATGCTAGGGAGTGTTGATAATGAGGGAGGCTATGCATGTGAGGAATAGAAAGTGTACAGAAAACTCCTCTACCTGCCTATCGATTTCATTGTTAACCAAAACTCTTTCAAAAAATAAAGTCTATTAAAAAGTTAAGTATGTGATATCTGTGAGTCCTTTGCTTGCTTGTAACCTTCATGGCTCATAATCTTACTAAAAGTAACAGCAAATCTCCTTATGTTGCCTTCAAGGTCCTACTTAATTTGTCCTTCAACTCATCTCTTCCACCTCATATTGGTTTAGTGCACCCTTTTCTCACCCTGCTGTGCCATATGACCGTCTTACTTTTCCTCAGACATGCGAAGCACTATTCTTTGCATTTGTTTTTTTCTCTGCCTGAAATGCTCTTCCTTTTTCCCTGTCTTTCTTCTGCTAAACAGCTACATATATCACTTTCTAATTCGGAAATGAGAACTTGTCAGAACAAGTTGTCCTCCACCAAGTCCTACCCCTGACCATGCTATTTAAAAGTAGAACGTGTTTCAGTTCAAAGACCTCAACGGGAGAGCATACCTGGCACCTTCCAGGAATAGGAAAAAAACCACTGTGACTTTAGAAGAAAGAAAAAGTAAATCACTGTTATTTCCTGATGATGGGGATTTGGATGTATATCAGCTGTGCCTTTATGTTTTCCTGTATCTTTGCAATTTTCCATTATGAGAATGTATTATCTAAATAATTGAAAAATTAGAAATATGATGAAGAAATAAAAGTTAAATTGATAATAAATTAGGTCACCCCAGAACTTAAGAGCCAAATATGTGAGTGACCTGTATACAAGTGTGTGTTGCAGCCTCTTTCTTCTTATCACAGATAAATGTTTCTAATGGTGAAATATCACAAAGATCTCCTATGAAATTAGTGCCTCTTTCTGCTTCTGTGACTGTGTCTTGAGCCTTATGCTTCATTTGCCCTGTAAGCCTTCTTGGTCCTACCTTAGAGTACTCTGGGCCAAAAGAACTGGGTAGATCACACCAGTGTTCTATGCACCATTGATAACATTTCTAGTAATCAGAAAAAGTGTTTGAGTTTGAAATACCTAGGATTCACTAATTTATATTTCATTATAGTTCTAGAGTTTGTAAAGCAATTACCTCTTAATGTGTTGATTGAGTGGACAATGAATTCAAAAAATGACTGTCTAAATGAGTCCATCTTTATTAGATATAACATCAAATCATTTTTTAAAATATAAACTATTAAAATTGAATATGCATGACGTTTTCCTGAATATTAAAAATATATCTCTAATAACAAAGCTTATAGTTAGATCTCTCTATGGAATAATATTTGATAGAGTAGAATGAAAGTATCCGCATACAATATGGTTGAATGATTAGACATTACACTAAGCCATTTATTTATTTATTTATTTTTATTATACTTTAAGTTCTAGGGTACATGTGCATAACGTGCACGTTTGTTACATATGTATACTAGTGCCATGTTGGTGTGCTGCACCCATCAACTCGTCAGCACCCATCAATTTATCATTTATATCATGTATAACTCCCCAATGCAATCCTTCCCCCCTCCCCCCTCCCCGTGATAAGCCCCAGTGTGTGACGTTCCCCTTCCCGAGTCCAAGTGATCTCATTGTTCAGTTCCCACCTATGAGTGAGAACATGCGGTGTTTGGTTTTCTGTTCTTGTGATAGTTTGCTAAGAATGATGGTTTCCAGCT
>NW_016808703.1:1897941-1926993 GCF_001698545.2 Rhinopithecus bieti
TAGGAAAACGGATCCCCTTCCCCCTTGCGCTCCCAGGTGAGGCGATGCCTCGCCCTGCTTCAGCTCTCGCTGGTCAGGCTGCAGCAGCTGACCAGCACCGATTGTCCGGCACTCCCTAGTGAGATGACCCCAGTACCTCAGTTGAAAATGCAGAAATCACCGGTCTTCTGTGTCGCTCACGCTGGGAGTTGGAGACTGGAGCTGTTCCTATTTGGCCATCTTGCTCCACCCCACCCCCAGTACACCATTTTAACATAAATTCTTCCTCAGAATTAAAGCTAATCACTACATATTATAATGATTATATAAAAAGTGATCACCATACCATACATGATTTTTTGCTTTATAATATTTTTACCTATTAACATTAACATAAGATACCAAAAGACGACGGTAGCATTAGATCCTTGCAATACTTTATAGGATAAAGCTCACCACCATTTTGAAGAGAGAACATACCAAAACATCCAGCCTATTCCAAAATAAAATGCAATTATCTTCATGCAACATTTAAAGAAAGAAAAGTATTATTTGAATAAAACTTGGTTTGATTGAGAAATGAGATACCACACAATGAATACAATATCAATGCTGATCACTAGAGAAGGTAAGTCAATATGTAGGAAATGGGTTTTTGAAAAGATACATTTTAATATATACCACAGAATTTAACAGATTTCACACATGAAATAAATTAATTACTGTCCCTACTGTCAAGGCCATAAAAATTTTTTTCTTTAAATTTAAAATATATATGAAAATAAAATTTTCTTAAAATTGAAAAATTCTTTCTTAAAATTGAAAATTTTTTCTTAAAATTGAATATGGCCTTTGCATTTGGTAATTGACCAGACAAACATGTGACTTAAAAAAAAAAAAGGATAACTTTGGATTTGTTCAATTTGTGTTTGTTGCCTAAAGGTAAAACTCTACTGATTTTCTTTTAATCTCCTCAATGAAGTCCTTGCACTGATTAATCTCCCAAAATAAAATATGAACTAGAATGGCATTCTTTCCTTTATATGTCACTATCTCTCATCACACAGTTCATATACTTGAAATCTCCTCCTGAGAAAATTCAACTGCATTTTTTTTCCAAAATTAATCCTGAGGTAAGTTTCTTTACAAAAATAAGACAAATAATAATTGCCATGAGAAAAAAAGACACCTTTATGTTAGGTTTTACTTTCTAACTTAGAACTGTACTTAATATCTTTCTTCTCTTTAAAAAGATATTCGTGTAATAGTGCTAAATTTACATCATCCGCTATGTAGTGTATCGTACTAGAAGTTGGACAATACTCTTAATCTCTTCTTTTGATAATAAAACCCTCAAAATGCTCGACAAAGGGATTCACACATAGGGTTTAAAATTTCTGAGTAGATGATGGCTACGGGCTAAATTGTGTTTTCCCAAAATTCAAATGTTGAAACCCTAACCCTCCCAATGTGATGATATTCAGAGATGAGACTATTGGGAGATAATTAGGTTTAGATAAGTTCATAAGGGTGGAAGGGTGGGGCCCTCATGATGGGATTAGTGCCTTTATAGGTAAAAGGAGAAACACCAGCATTCTCTTTCTACCACGTGAGGATGCAGTGAGATGTCTGCCCAAAAACCAGAAAGACAGCCTGCACCAGGAACTGAATCAGCCAGCTTCTTAATCTTAGACTGTACAGCCTCCAGGACTGAGATAAATTATCTATTGTTTAAGGCATGCAGTCTATGGCATGTGATTATAGCAGCCTGAGCTAATATAGTATGTATAAGTATAAAATAATTTGTCAAATTGTATTATGTTATGAAGAAAAAATGAGGGCAAACGAATTAAAGAGTGCTGCAGAAAGGTGCGAGATTATTATTTTATAGAGCATAATCAGGGAAGGATTCACATAACCAGGGCAAAGTCATGAAGGATGTTTGAGCAGAAGTATACATTTCTAGGAAAAAGTCACCACAAACTGATAGAAAAGCACACACAAAGTCCCAAAGGCAAGAATGTGTTTGTGAATTCTGGGACAGAAAACCAGAAAGATATGTGGTGGGAGATAAAGTGAGAAGCAGAGAGGAATTGGTGGTGTGGAGCCTTGTGCACCATTGAAAAGTTTTACTCAGAGACAAGGGAAATGACTGAAAAGGAGTAGCAGGATCTTATCAATTTTTTTTTTTTGAGACTGAGTCTTGTTCTGTCATGCAGACTGGAGTGCAATGGCACGATCTTGGCTCCCTGCAACCTTCACCTCCTGGGTTCAAGCGATTCTCCTGCCTCAGCCTCCCAAGTAGCTGGGACTACAGGCATGTGCCACCATACCTGGGTAATTTTTATATTTTTTGTAGAGACAGGGTTTCACCATAATGCCCAGGCTGGTCTCGTACTACCGACCTTGTGATCCACCTGCCTCGGCCTCCTAAAGGGCTGGGATTACAGACGTAAGCAACCGTGCCCAGCCTTACTGATGTTTTAAAAGTATCACTGTTTTTTGTGTAGTGAATTGACTATAGATGAACAAGAGTACAATTAGAGAGACCAGTGACTTTTGAAAGAGTTCAGCCAAGATTCCATAATGGTCTAAATCAGAATATCAACAGTGGAAGTGACCGTAACATTTTGGATGTATTTTCAGGAGCTAACAGAACACCATACTTACGCCAAAAACCTGAATTGGCTTCCTGTCATACCAAGGTCTGCAAAAAATTACAGGTTTGGTTCCCTAGCTCCTTCTCCCACCTAATTTCTGTTACTTTCTTTGTGAATGCCCTCTAGTGAATCAAATTTATTCACAAACATCATGTCCTCAGAGAAGTTTTCTCAGAATACCTTGCCTTATCCTAAATCCACCTACATCATTGCACTCTCTTCTTGCTTGGATTTCTTCTCTTCATAGCACTTATAAATGCATATCCATTATTATATTATTTGTTCATTTATTCATCTGTCTCCCCTTTAAAAATATAAGCATAATAGAAAATATCATATTTTGAAATGGACTTGAATAAACTTTATATAAGTTTGACTTGAAAATAGCTATTACTCTTAGATGCTGATTATGTTATACATTGCTGAAAAATAACCTAAAATCTTACAAATATTTATTGAATTCTATATTCATTTACAATTTCTGTTCTGTACCTTATTCATTATTTTGCTTTCCATTGATTAATTATTTTCATCATAAAATGTAAGAAAAACTTATTAAGCCTACATGTTATATCTTCTGTCACATTTATGATCTCATATTCAAAAAATGAAATTTCTATAAAAAACAGGGTTATGTAATCATGTGATTGTTTTATTACTTTAGTGATCTAATACTATAAATGTCCTTTTAGCAAAAATCATGTTCTTTTATTTTAAATCAATTCAAAAGTTTACTGAATTCCTAATATATATGAGGCCATCAAGCTAGACAACATTCCCACCCTCAAAAAGCTTATAGTCTAACAGTGGATCGCATATTGCTATCAATCTGGGGAACAGTTAACGGCTTAATATTGAGACTTCTAATAAACACAGCATGTCTCCTTTTGTTTGGTCTCTAATTTCTTTAATCAGTGTTTCATAGTTTTTAGCATATGCATGTACATACTTTATTAGACTTATACCTAAGTGTTTCATATTTTGGTGTTTTTTTTTTTTTTAACTTTTAAGTTCAGGAGTACATGTGCATGTTTGTTATATAAGTACACTTATATCATGGCGGTTTGTTGTACGGATTATTTCATCACCTAGGTATTAAGCCTAGAACCTGTTAGTCATTTTTCCTGACACTCTCCCTCCACCTACCCTGGGACTTGGTTGAAGTTGTTTATTAGCTTAAGAAGCTTTTGGGCTAAGATTGTTCGGTTTTCTAGATATAGGATCATGTTGTCTGCAAACAGGGATAGTTTGACTTATTCTTTTCCTATTTAGATGCCCTTTATTTCTTTCTCTTTCCTAATTCTCTGGCCAGGACTTCCAATGCTATTTTGAATAGGAGTGGGGAGACAGGGCATCCTTGTCTTGTGCGGGTTTTCAAGGGGAGTGCTTCCATGTTTTCCTATTCAGTGTTATGTTGGCTGTGTGTTTTCATAGACGGCTCTTATTATTTTGAGGTATGTTCCTTCAATACTTAGTTTATTGAGAGTTTTTAACATGAAGGGATGTTAAATTTTATCAAAAGCCTTTTCTGTATCTTTTGAGATAATCATGTGGGTTTTGTCTTTAGTTCTGTTTATTTGGCAAATCACATTTATTGATGTGTGTATGTTGAACCAACCTTGCATCCCAGTGATAAAGTCTACTTGAACATAGTGGATAAGCTTTTTGAAGTGCTGCAGAATTTGGTTTGCCAATATTTTGTTGAGGATTTTTGCAACAATGTTCATCAAGGATACCGGCCTGAAGATTTCTTTTTTGTTATATCTCTACCAGTTTTTGGTATTAGGATGAGGTTGGCCTCATAGAATGAGTTAGGGAGGAGTCAATTCTTTTCAATTGTTCAGAATAGTTTCAGTAGGAACAGTACCAGCTCTTCTTTGTTTATCTGGTAGAACTCAGCTGTGAATCTGTTCAGTCCTGGGCTTTTTTTTTTTTTTCTTTTGGTTACTTGGCTATTTATTGCTGATTCAGTTTTAGAACTCATTATTGGTCTGTTCTGTTCAGGGGTTTAATTTCTTTCTGGCTCAGTTTTGGGAGGGTGTATGTGTCCAGGAATGTATCCATTTCTTCTCAATTTTATAGTTTATATGCATAGAGACATCCATAATACTCTCTGATGATTATTTGTGTTTTCTGTGGGGTAAATAGTAATATCCCCTCTGTCACTTGTTACTGGACATCATTTGCAAATAGTTTATTGTGCATTTGTACATGTATGTTCTTAAGAAATATTGGTCTGCAATTCTGTTTTCTTATCTTTTTCCTGGTTTTGGTATCAAAGCAATGCGGGCCTCATTACAGGAGTAGAAAATCTTCACTTCTCTTCTATTTCCTGAAAGAGATTGTGTTGAGTTGGTATTTTTTCTTTCTTAAATATTTGTTAGAAACCACCAGTGAAGCCATATTGGCTTTAAGTTTGGTTTGTTTGAAGGATTTTAGCTACAAACTCAGTTCCACAAATCCTTATATAACAATGTAGACTACGTATTTCTTCTACAGCAAGCTTTGATTGTTTGAGACTTTTTTTTTTTTTTTTTTTTTTGAGACGGAGTCTCACTCTGTCGCCCAGGCTGGAGTGCAGTGGCCGGATCTCAGCTCACTGCAAAATCCGCCTCATGGGTTTACGCCATTCTCCTGCCTCAGCCTCCCGGGTAGCTGGGACTACAGGCGCCCGCCACCTCGCCTGGCTAGTTTTTTGTATTTTTTTAAGTAGAGACGGGGTTTCACCGTGTTCACCAGGATGGTCTCAATCTCCTGACCTCGTGATCCGCCCGTCTCGGCCTCCCAAAGTGCTGGAATTACAGGCGTTTGAGACTTTCAAGGTTATAACATTTCATCAAAGTTGTTGATTTTATGGTATTTAAGTTGCTCATAATATTTATTTCCTTATTATTCTTTCATTGTCTGTAATATCTACAAGGAGATTATGCTTATCTTCTTGATATTTTGACAATAATTT
Organism: Rhinopithecus bieti; assembly: GCF_001698545.2. Lineage (NCBI taxonomy): Eukaryota > Metazoa > Chordata > Mammalia > Primates > Cercopithecidae > Rhinopithecus > Rhinopithecus bieti. The sequence continues at coordinate 1,903,540 of NW_016808703.1, forward strand.
ATCTTCTTTGTCTCCCTCTTTTTTCAGACTCCCTTTTTCCTCTGTTTCTCTCTCTTCAGTCAAGATGGCTGAAAGTTTATAAATTGCATTGATCTTTTCAAATAGCCAGCTTGTTATTTGACTGATTTCCTTGTTGATATTCTCTGTTTTCAGTTTCATTGGTATCTTATACATTAATTGCTTCCTTTCTTCTACTTACTTTCTGTTTAACACTAGCTTTTCATATATTCTTGGAGTGAAAATCTTATACTATTGATTTAAAACCTCTTTTGTAATTTATATCTTGATTTTAATTATATTTTATAATTGTATATTACATATATAATTACAATATAGTATGTGTTCTATATAACATATACATTATATGAATACATATATGTATATGTAATTTCATATAAATCTATAATAATAGTTTTAGCATTTAATTTAATTACCTTTATTTCTAAGTACTATTTTAGCTGCTTCCCCTACATTTTAAAATGTTTTATTTTTTGTTAAATCCCAAATATTTATAATTTTCCTTATGACTTCATCTTTAGCCTCTTTTAATTAAGACATATTTAATTTCCAAATATTTCAGGATTCTGTAATCTTTGTTAATGATTGCCAGTTCAGTTCTGCTTTAGTCAAAGAACACATTTTGTATTATTTCAATTTATATCATTTTCTTTTGTTTATTTTATTTTCCAGCATATACTTACCCTGATGAACATGTCATATGCACCTGAAATAATACGTATTCTACTGTCTTTCTGTAATCATTAATTGGGGCAATTTGATTTACACCGTTGTTTTGGTCTTGTATAACTTTAATAGTTTTCTATCTACTTTTTCTATTGATTATTTATAGAGGAGTGTTGATACCACCAATCATTATTTTGATTTGTTTTCTGTTAATTTCTACTTTTACTTCTATCAGCTTTTGCTTTATGTATTTTGATGCTTTTTAGGCAGTACATTTATATTTAATATTACTATCTCTCCTTGATGAATACACACTTTCATCATCTTATAATGTCCCTCTTTATCTCAAATAATAAGCCTTGTTTTGAAATATTGAAGTATCCACCCCAGCTTCTTTTTACTGATTAATGTTTGCATAGTACATTTTCTTCTTCATACTTTTATTTTTACTTGTCTAGATTTCTATACTTAAAATGAAACTTTTGAAGGCAGCATATAATTATGTCTGGCTCCTACCTAACAATGCCTTTCTTTTAACTGGTTTGTTTAGATTGTTTACCTTTAATATTATTACTATTATGGTATATTTTGTCTATCATCTTTTGGTCATTTCTCTCTGTTTAAGTATTTTCCATCCTCTTTTGGGTCTACTTTAAATGAAATTGATTATTTTTTATTTTTCCATTTTATCACATTATTATTTATAAGTATTTAAAAAATTGTGTAACCCTAAGGCTTACTCTCTTTCTATATATATAGAGTAATATATGTATATAAAATATATATATTTGATTAATCACAGTCACCTTCAAATTATACATTGCTTTATGTGTAAGCTATAAACCTATAAAAGTATACTCCCAAATTCTCTTTTTTATCTGTTCTCATTTTATCATATATTTTACTTTATGTAATACCTTGCTAATATATTTATTATAGACCATCATTTTTCTTTTAGATAAATTAGCAACAAAAATGTCTTACATACTTTAATTTTCAGGTTATTTTTATTTCTTGGTCCGGATTTATGTTTCTGTCTGACATTATAGTTCTTCTACCTAAAATCTTCCTTTACCATTTCTTGTAATTCAGGTTTTATTTGTCAATATATTGTTATTTCTCCATTTTTGAGAAATATTTTTGCTATGTTTAGAATTTTAGGTTGACAGATCTGTTTCACTTTTGTTTCTTTCAGCACTTCATGTTTCACTTCATTCTTCTGACTTACATGAAATGCCTTTTCTAATTCTTATCATTATTCATATTTATTTGATTAATCTTCTTTTTATTTTTCTAATTCAGTATTAACTTCAGATCATAAACTTTAGCAGTTTTTATATGATATTTCCAGGTAATGATATTGGGATTATTTGCCCTGTGTGGAGTTCTTGAGATTTTGGATACATAGTTTGATATTTTTCATTATTTTGGAAAAATTATCACTCACTATGTCTCTAAGAATTTCTTCTTCCCTTTTCTCTCTTTTCTCCCCCTTAGATCCAGCTATGTATATTTACAATGTTGATGTTGTCTGAGATCTGTTTGATGTTGTGTCCGTTTGCTTAAATTATGATTTTTCCACTTGTATTTCAGTTCAGATAATTTTCATTGATCTATCTTCAAATTTGACAATGTTTTTCTTGATAGTTTTGATCAACTGGTGAGTCTCTAGAAGATATTCTTGCTCTCTGTGATTGTAGTTTTTAAAAATTCTAGTGTTTTCATTTGACACTTTCTTAAAATTTTATCCCTCTACCAAAATTATGTATTTATTTATGTACATTAGCTATTATTTCCACTAGAGTCTTTGCTATATTATTTATACTTATTTTAAACTTTCTCTCTAATAACCTCAGCCTCTGGGCCATTTCACAGTTGGTTTCTGTTGTCAAGTATCAGATGACGCTTTTGTTCTTGCATATTTAGGTATCTCAATATTTTATTCATCACTGTACACCGCGTATATAAACCTAATACATAGAGACTGAGGTATGTATGTCAAGAAATAGGAATCCCTCTTCATTTGTGGTAGATTGAGTCAACCTATTTAGGAATTTAGTTGGTTTTGGTTTTTATTGTCCTGCAGTGACTTTTAGTGCAGCACTGGCTTCATTTTTCTCTGCTATAATCACTTGCTTAAAGTAGAGATTACGTACTGTAGGAGTTTTCTCTGTGTTCCTGCTTCAATCTCAGCAGGAACTCTGAGACTTCAGAAAGGGTTTCTGTCTGTGTTTTTGCCTCTCTTTCCTCAGGAAATGCTACCTAACCTAGTGCTGGGAAGTGGAGGCAGGGGTTCTCTGCTTGCCTGACTCAGTTTGTGTAACAGAAGCAGAATATTTTATATAACTGTTAAAATCTTTCAGTAATCATTTGCGTGACACTGTATGTTGAAATTTAGGCATAAGTAACTAAATCGAAATATTTACTGAGAACAAATAATTTGAATGTATTATTTTGTATTAGAATATAATTATCACTATATTTTCACAAAGTAAAATGGTATCATTTTAATGATACATTTGCACTAAACCTTGGCATTTGTTGCTGCAAGGAGATACTCACTGTCATTCAAATTATTATTTACTTTTAGATAATTTGTCTTTTAATCCTGGCTGTTTTAAAACTTTCTTTTCTTTAAAATTTGAAATCCTATGTCAATAAATCTAAAGTTTTTGTTTTGGATTGAATTTATCCATCTCATAACACAGTGAACTCTTTGAACCTAAAGACTCATTCTCATTGGCTTTTGTTTTGTTTTGTTTTTCACATTTTGGAAAATCTCTATTATTTCTTTCAATAGACTTTCTTCCTAAATTTTCGTATTATTTTTCTATCACTCTTCAGAGACATACAGTAAATTTTCTCAGTCTAGTGTTTAAATAACTGAACTAACATAAATTCTGCAAGTTTTGAGAATGTTGTTTTTAGTTAAACACGTGGAGACAATTACCATTTAATAATATACTGGTCAAGGAGATTAATCTTATTCTCTTTCTTATACACTCAGTCTCTTTTTTATATTTTCTCTCATTTCATCTGAGTTCTGTTTTATTTCCTCAAATATATTACATAATTTATTCATTTTCTCTAAGTTTCTGTCTATTTTTTTGTTGGATCCATCCATTCGGTTCTTCATTTCAATGAGTATGTTGTATTTCATCTATTCTCAGATGCATATTTTCATATTTTATTATCTCTGAATTTGAGACATACTTGCTACCTGATGGCATGCTAAAATTATCACCAGGTGTGTGTTATTATTAACTAGTAATTGTCTCCACATATATAACTAAAAACAACATTCTCAAAACTTGCAGGATGTATGTTAGTTCACTTATTTTAAAAAATTTCATGTAGATATTGAATTTAAAAAAGAAAATGTATTGCTGGTAGCTAATGCCAAATTCACTGGTCATCTCGTCTACCTGCCTGTTATCTAAATCATCACTCTCAAGTTCAAAGTCCCATCTACCTACCTTTCTGAGTCACATCTAATACCTTCAAGTAGTAATTTGAAAAACCAAACGAATAGTATTTTGCTTGTCTTAAAATGCTAATTTTTCTAATTAACGCTAACAAAAAATAATGGCATAATTTTCCACCAATTATCATTTAGTTAAAATTAATAAAATTAAACATATATTTGAGAGACCACTATGTACATGAAAATAGCTGAAAATATAGCTTTTGATTCAAATAGACATGTTTACAAAATTAGGTTCTCCCGTTAATGCCTGTACAATAAGAAAAAAAGTCACTAAATCACTCTAAGGCACCTAATGTTAACTCACTATCAAGTCTCCAGTCTTCCCATCTTCTTTAGTGATGCAAACCCAACTTGGAGTTTAGCACCAAGATTAAAGTCTATATTACTAGCCTAGATTTTGGTATCACGGGCTGTGTGGCTAGATTATGCCCTATATGATTTACTGAGGAAAGTTGTGTGGAAATTAAAGGAAAGTTTCTTGGAAAAATGGGGCAAAATCCTTTTATCTTTCTCACTTTTCCTGCTGTTTACAGTATGAATGTAATACCTGGAACTCTACCAGCCATCTTTGACCATGTGTTAATGGGCTGCATGAGGCAGAGCAGAACGATAGAATTCTGAGTCCCTGATGAAACTTTGGAGCCACATTGGCACTTCTAGTCTTCTTATATTTAAGAAATATATCTGTAAACTTAAGGTATTGATATTATTTTAAAAATATTTTTCTATGCTGATGAACTAGCTTGCATCTGCTCATCTGTGATGTTTAAAAAATTACAGTAATGATATGGTTTGGCTGTGTCCTCTCCCAAATCTCATCTTGAATTGTAGTTCCCATAATCCCCACCTATTGTGGGAGGGACCTGGTGGGAGGCAACTGAATCATGGGGGCGGTTTTATCCATGCTATTCTCATGATAGTAAGTGAGTTCTCATTAGATCTGATAGTTTTATAATGGGTTTTTCCCTCCCCTTTACTCTGCCCTTCTCCTTGCTGCCACCATGTGAAGAAGGTTGTGTTTGCTTCCCCTTCTACCATGACTGTCAGTTTACTGAGGTCTCTGTGACCCTGAGGAACTGTGAGTCGATTAAACCTCTTCCCTTCATAAATTATCCAGTCTTGGTTATTTATTCGTAGTAGCATAAGAATGCACTAATACAGTAAATTGGTACTGCAGAGAGTGGGGTGTCGCTACAAAGATGCCTGAAAATGCAGAAGCAACTGTGGAGCTGGGTAACAGGCAGAGGTTGGAACAGTTTGGAAGGCTTGGAAGAACATAGGAAAATGTGGGAAAATTTGGAACTTTCTAGAGTCTTGGAGGGTTCAGATGGCAGGAAGATACGAGAAGGTTTGGAACTTCTTAAAGACTTGATGAATAGCTTTGATCAAAATGCTGATAGTGTTATGAACAATGAAGTGCATGGTGAAGTGGTGTCAGATGGAGATGGAGAACTTGTTGGGAACTGGGGTAAAGGTCACTTTTGCTATGCAAAGAGACTGGTGGCATTTTGCCCCTGCCCCAGACTTTGAACTTGAGAGAGATGATTTAGGGTATCTGATGGAAGAAATTTCTGTTTTTGTCACCCAGGCTGGAGTGCCGTGGTGCCATCTTGGCTCACTGCAAGCTTCACCTCCCAGGTTCATGCCATTCTCCTGCCTCAGCCTCCCAAGTACCTGGGACTACAATCACCCACCACCATGCCCAGCTAAATTTTTTGTCTTTTTAATAGAGACAGGATTTCACCATGTTAGCCAGGATGTTCTCCATCTCCTGACCTCATGATCTGCCCACCTCAGCCTCCCAAAGTGCTGGGATTACAGGCATGAGCCACCATGCCTGGCCAATGGAAGAAATTTCTAAGTGGCAAGGCATTCAAGAGGAAGCAGAGCATAAAAGTTTGGAATATTTGCAGCCTGGCCATGTGACAGAAAAAATAAACAAACAAACAAACAAACACAACTACATTCTGGGAGAAATTCAAGCTGGCTGCAGAAATTTGCATGAGCAACAAAGAACTGAATGTTAATCACCAAGACAATGGGGAAAATGACTCCAGGGCACATCAGAGAACTTCACAGCAACCCCACTCAGCATACGCCCAGGGGGCTAAGAGGAATAAATGGTTTCCTGGGCCGGGTCCAGGGCCGCCACTACTGTGTGCAGCCTAGGACTTGCTGCCTTGTGTCCCAGCTGCTTTAGTCATGATTAAAAGGGTCCAATGTATAGTTCAGGCCATTAGTTCGGAGGGTATAAGCCCCAAGACTTGGCAGCTTCCATGTGGTGTTAAGTTTGTAGGTCCACAGAAGTCAAGAATTGAGGTTTGGAAACCTCTGCCTTGGTTTCAGAGGATGTATGGAAGTGCCTGGGTGTCCAGGCAGGAGTTTGCTGCAGGTGAAGAGTCCTTATTGAGAATCTCTGCTAGGGCAGTGTGGAAGGGAAATGTGGGGTTTGAGGCCCTACACAGAGGCCCCACTGTGGTGCTTCCTGGTGGAGCTGTGAGAAGAGGGCCACTGTTCTCCAGATCCCAGTATGGTAGATCCACTGACAGCTTGCATCATGCACCTGGAAAAGCCACAGGCACTCAATGCCAGCCCAAGAAGGCAGTCAGGAGGGAGGCTGTACCCTACAAAGCCACACGGCTGGAGCTACCCAAGACTATGGTGACCTGGATGGGAGACATAGAGTCAAAGGAGATCATTTTGGAGCTTTAAGGTTTAATGATTGCCCTATTGGATCTCATAGTTGCAAGGGGCCTGTAGCCCCTTTGTTTTGGCCAATTTCTTCAATTTAGAATGGCTGTATTTACCCAATACCTGTGCCCCCATTGCATCTAGGAATTAATTAACTTGCTTTTTATTTACAGGCTCATAGGTGGAAGGGACTTACATTGTCTCAGATGAAACTTTGGACTTGGACTTTTGGGTTAATACTGGAATGAGTTAAGACTTTGAGGGACTGTTCAAAGGGCATGATTGTATTTTGAAATATGAGGAAATGAGATTTGGGTGGGGCCAGGGGTGGAATAATATTGTTTGGCTTTGTCCTCACTCAAATCTCATCTTGAATTGTAGTTCCCATAATCTCCACCTATTGTGGGAGGGACCTGGTGGGAAGTAATTGAATCATGGGGTTCCATGATTCAATGCTGTTCCATGCTGTTCTCACGATAGTGAGTTCTCACAAGATCTGATGGTTTTATAAGGGCTTCCCCACCTCTTCACTCTACCCTTCTCCTTGCTGTCACCATGTGAAGAAGGATGTGTTTGCTTCTCCTTCCACCATGATTGTAAGTTTCCTGAGGCCTCCTCAGCCTTCCAGAACTGTGAGTCAATTAAACCTCTTTCCTTTATAAATTATCTAGCCTCAGATATTTCTTCATAGCAGTGTGAGAACAGACTAATACAGTGACTATTCTTTAGGATTTTTGTTATAAAGAATAAATGAGGAATGTATGAAATTGTGTAGCCCAGTGCCTGGCACACAGATATTGTTTTAAAAATGTTAGCCAATTTCGTACATTATAAAAAAGTCGTTAATGTGATGTCTTCCTTTGAAAATATCACATATCACAAAACCCATTTTTCCCCTTTCTATCTTTCACGACATGACACATAGTCAATAACAACATGATTTGCAAATAATCGGAATATACAAAATTATGTAAAAACATGTCAAAATTCAAACAAGCTAAAGAATATGTGGAATTCCTTTGAAGCCTTGTGATTAAATATATTCATTTTTTAAAAGAAAATTATTTCTTGTATATGATGCATATGTTATCAATGGTTATAATACAAATCAATCATTCCATATACACATACAGCCCACCAAAATTTACCTATTCTTGTAAAAGTATATCCCTACAAAACAAAATTTGATTTTTGAAGTGTGTATATTAAGATTTAGGTAAATATATCTCTCTACATATTTGAAGTTTTAGAGTAAAATATGGTCCTTTAATGCCTTCTTATAAAACTGTTACATTTTCATTATGTTGTAACCATGAATTTTCTAAAAAATATCCCTGGAAGATCAAACCTGTCTTTAGATTGAGTGAAAATGTACAAAAGTGGGGATTTTCCTTTGGCCTACTTGAAGGTAATAATTAAAGTTTTGTATCTCTGCCCATTGTTCTGGGGTTACATGGATTCAAGCTTATTGACAACCCAACCCTGGTATTACATTTTCTATGAGACAATATATTCTATCTGGCCAACAGGAGATAATCTGAATGTCAAATGTGAGTTACATTTTTGCGGTTGACTAAGTTCCATATGTATTGGAAGGCAGGGTAAGGATAGTGGAGCATTTAGGCATCTTTACTTCTAATCCATGTAACAGGTAAAGTTGGCTCCTGAATCACTATGAATGTCAATGGGTGCCAAATCATAGAAGTTTCTGCAGCAAGCATCTTAATAGTCCCAATTTTGTTACATGTAGAGTATGCATACTTTATTATGATGGTTGTTTTCTTACAGACCTTGCATATGTAAGGTGCAATTCTGCAGTTCCTCTTAGAAGCACTAGTCTTCATTTTATTGAAAAGCAGAACAAGTAGTGGCATAAAACCTATATAATTCACAGGCTTGTAAGTTAAGGCCTCAGGCAAACCATTCTTTCTTTTGTTTTGTCCCCCATACTTGCAGGGCAATCTCAATGTTAACTTGCTGTACACCGAGAGGATGTATTATATGCTGACCTCCCCAAATAATAACTATCAAACGTGCTTTATATCTTCTCTACCTTACGATTGATTCTTAACCTAGTTTCTCTTTATTGTATTATTAAGTGAATATTATATAAACATTAAGATGGGAGATTTTGTCCATAAAAGATATATCTTTTTAAAACCAAGGTAAGATTGAAAATAACGTTTTACTCACTTGGAAAGTGAAAGTGAAAGTGTTAATGATCCTGTGCTGGAATGGCACTTACCTTAATACTGATGTAGAGGCAGATACCATATTTATCTTAAACTACCCCAGAGCAAAGAACCTGTGAAGAAGACAGTTACCTTCGGAACCATATTTATCATGTAAATAGCTCAGAAAAGGATACTGCCAGTTACATCTTTAAAATACAAAAATGCATGCATTTCACTATTTTGTAAATGCCAGAGAGATGCAGCATCCGTTAGAGTTAACGGTGCGGCACTTTTGTGTTCAGTAGCATGAATCATTAATCATGAGACAGGCCATATTCTTGTACTGCTTCTGCTTTCATTACTTGGCCTAATTAAACAGTTCTCTGAACTGGAATCTCAGATTCCTCTGTTACAGATTATCATTAATTATGGTGAAAGTGCTCAGAGATGTTGGACTCAATTATATTCTACTCAACTCTGGCACCGTGTGATTCATTGCGCAGCCTGCTCTGCAGATGTACTCTTTTCTTATCTCGCACTCCCACTTTTGTAAATTGGGCTCTGGCAGCCAACAAACTAAGAGTTATGTGCTGCGTTTTCATTAAAAACATGTTGGAGAAGCACAGACCAATTAAGGATTCTGTATTTTATAAGGAGTGATGAGATGAACAGTGGATTCTGGGAGAATTAGCTCTGTGAAGAAGCAATCTCAATCTTATTGTATTGCTAAATTTGGTGCTAGGTTTTTTTTGGTTTGGTTGGTTTTTGTTTTGTTTTGTTTTTTTCAATTGGTTAAGTCTCTGGCTTGGAACTTTTAAAAAATTAAAATAATGTATTGCAAACTCAATAGAAAGAAACTCAAAATTGTGTTTGGTGCTTGTGTGAGCTACTGGAAAACATTTCCAGTGACATATGCCAAACACATTATAGCTCAAAAGACACTAATTTCATCAACTTTGACAGTCATTTTTATGCTATGTAATACAGTCTCTTCTATAGCACTAAGTTTAGGCAGACTGGACTACTATTTTGGCATAGACAAAGCCAGAATATCAGGATTTGCAGGCTTTGGGTACTGTTTGGGATGTGTGTTTGGGGGAAGGGGAGTGTATGATTTGACATATGGTACATGCGAATCAAATTATCCCAAAGTACTTCTATTGCATTTAAAATTTGTTTATTTGTTTAAGGAGTCTATTTTTTTTCTTCTTTTATTCTCCTTCCCTCCCATGTTCTGTCTCTCCCTACCTCTCACCTTCCCTCACTCCCTTCTTTCCTTCTTTTGTCTTTCTCTTTCGGGGAGTCAAAAGATTTTCTTTTGTTCAAATAATACAGAAACTATATTTTAGTAATTAAAATGTAACAAAGCTTATGCTAAAATAATGTCTTCAGTTTCCCCACTGACCACAAAACTGTACCAAAAACTTAAATGCTTAAAATCAATAGTATTTTAGCATTTCATGAAAAGAAAATATGTTTATCTAATTTAAATGTGAAAACACAAAATGAAATTTTATTTGCAGATTATCCTTAAGAAGTTGCATGGCCTTTGATACTTTATGGATCATAATTCAGAGATTTTACAGAAACTAAACTGGCAGTGATAAAACAATGCAAATAATATTTGGGAAATGTTTAAGAAGGCTATTCACTTTTCCTCTTCTTGTGGTATCGATAATTCCTAAATTATGTAGAAATACTTGGCATTTAAAACAGCTCGGCCTTAAAGTGAAATCAACTGTCATTCAATTTACCTCCTGATGTCATTTTAAAAATAAATTATTAGGGTTTTACCTGAAACATTTATTTAATAAAAGTAAAGTGTTAAAATAATTTATAATATGAGAAGTTTGTGTTTTTATTGATAAGATCATATAATTTATATCATTCAATGACAATTTTTTTTAAATCTCAGGGCAGAATGCAATTTCACAATTTCATCTATAGTGACAGAAGAAAGCTTTAAGAGCTGTACTTATAATTGATCATTTATTTAAATGAAGCAAATAGATTAAAGCCAGTATTTTCTAACTGATAAATTTGTTATTCTTATGTGATAAAAATACTATTTATTCAAAACAAATATGAGGTTAATGGTTTCCTCTTTTTTTATTTCCTCTTTCCACTTTAAAGATATGGTACCAAATCAAATAGACAAAACCGCTCTGCTTGTCTCCCTTTGTTTCTCATGTGAGAAGTTAACAAAATAGCACACAAGTAACTCTTATCACAAAGCTATTCTCAGAGGTGAAATATGAACAGCATTGTCTTGGTTCAAGCCAACTCAACTAGTCACATGTGTCATCATTATTACTTGCTCTCTATTTTCACAAGTAAAACTTCTGTTTATTTTATATTAAAAATTGTCTTGATCCTCATCTGAAACTCACTTTCCTACATCATGAGATATGTACTGGATATATTCATCCACAAGATCAAGCCCAAAATAAGGGAAGGGGCATCTCTTCTCTTATTTTATGTTATCTAAAAGTTTCTGTTTTGATTTTCCTAAATGAAGTTTAATTTTTGTATATTTTCATTGATTATGTGTCCATTTTTCCTAAATGCAGGTCAGGAAGAGAACAGAAGTAAAACGATGTGGAGGAAAAAAAGTTCTAGATGTAAGCCTTTTGGCTTAACAGTGTGTAGGTTTTCATATCCTGCAGTAGTTTCAGGTTTTAATATATATGAAAATCAGTGGTCTTGTATCTATGCATATGTGTCGTCTATAATATAATTTTGACAGATGGTGAGCTGGATAAATCTAGTCCCTGACTATAGAAAACCTTGGCTTGACTTGCACTCTACCAAAACTTGTTTTAAAAAGCATTCACATGTATTTATTTTTTAAATAAAGATTCATTTTTTGGCCTGCCCTTATTTCTCATTGAGATGCCGGCATCCTCATCTTTGACAGTCCCATATATGCATTTTACCTGAGTTGTGATTTTTTTTTTTACAGGATTATTCCATGCATAATGCTGATGACTATACTATTTTACATCTCCTCCTTATTAAAAATAAATATGTTACCTTGCCCCTGTTTGCACCCTCTAAAATTCTGACAACAATATCTTACTTAAAAATAAATACAAACCTAGAAACCAGGAAGCAGTTTCTCCCAGTAGCAGCTCCAGACAGACTGCTCATTGAAAATGTAATACACTGCTGCCGTGTCACAGGTCAGCTGGCAAATGGCAATCTGAATTTTAAAAGGAATATGAATAAAATTCTGTTTTATTTTGAAAATGAACTTTCTGCCCTCCATCATGAATCCAATATATGTCTTAATCTTCTATGCTCTTGAAGCCTGCGGCTCCTGGCTGAGTCCTTTGACTCCTGAACCTAATAAGGAAATAGGTTGTTTTCTCATCCTCGTCTCATTTTTAGAAGGGCTGAAACAAACAGTCCCCTATTTCAAATGTAATTGACAAAGCATAAAAACATGTATGTTATATAATTTTAGGTTTACAACCAAGCTCAGCACTGGGATGTTTTATTTTTAAATTTGATTAAGATGTTATACCTTTGGAAATGTGCTGTCAAGGTTTGAAATCAAAATTTCCGAGTATACGATGCATGTTTACCTTAGAACTGTACATGTGAAGCTGATAAAGGATAGAATGGATAATGGTACGCTTCAATTGGGAACATTTTCATTTAACCTGGACATTATTTAGAGCCATACAGAGAGATGTATAGACAGAATTTAAAAATGTATATTTGTGGCTATTGTTGCTGTTTAAAAATCAACTGGGTGTGTGCCATGTCTGTAACTATGTTTGCTTTTTTCTCCTAAATAGAAGTTAGTTCATTATGCTATATTTATAAACTTGTTGTTTACACATTCATTTAAATTAATGACTTCTAATTAGAAAATGCTTTTCTTTCCAGAAAATAAGATTTCAATTTTGAGTGTTTGTCCTTTTTTATTTGAAAATTCTAGAAATAATATATTGTTATGGCATAAATATTATTGTCCTTTTTTAAATAAAGTAATTGTAGAAACTACACTTTAAGAAGAGATATGATAGAATTTAAAGCACTTAAAATAAATACAATTAGGCGTCCTATGCTGCTAGTATGTCTTATAATTATATTTGTGTAGCATCATCACAACCTAACTGATCATTCTAAGGACATAAAGGCTGACATTTCAAAGTGTATGTGCATCTTGTGTGTGAAACTGAGAGAGAGGTGTACATGAAAAGTTAAGCAATTAGTTATTTTAACACTTGGATTTCGTTTTAACCTAAAACTAGTCCATTATAGTTTTTCAGAAGATAGTTATACTTTAAATGTCTTTTTTTATTGTATGGCCATTCTAAGCTTAGAGCAATTAGCATATTTACAATGATGCTTTAATTATTAAATGTTAGATACATGGAAAATTTTTTAAAACTTTAATTTCAGTAGCTATATCTAGTCCCTATTCCCTTTCCTGATTTTCCAATAATGCATAGGATCATAGAAAACATGAACTAATAAATACTTGATAGAGTCATTCATGATTCAACAAATAATTATTGAATATCTAAATATTGAATTAATAACTAATGATATTAAGATAAATAGAACATGGTGTAGCAACAATCAGATGGTCTTTTAGTTAGAGTAATCAGACAAATAATATAAGAGTTCCATCAGTGAGACAAGTGAAATGATAATGGTAGCAAAGGGTGAGTTAAAAGCACATAGGAAGACAGTTAACCTGGTGTGGGGAAGAGGAGCCCAGGGAAAACATTGAGGGAAAAGTCATGCTTAAGAGTGTTCTTCAGAAAACCAAACACCGCATGTTCTCACTCATAGGTGGGAACTGAACAATGAGATCACTTGGACTCGGGAAGGGGAACATCACACACTGGGGCCTATCATGGGGAGGGGGGAGGAGGGAGGGATTGCATTGGGGAGTTATACATGATATAAATGATGAATTGATGGGTGCTGACGAGTTGATGGGTGCAGCACACCAACATGGCATAAGTATACATATGTAACAAACCTGCATGTTATGCACATGTACCCTAGAACTTAAAGTATAATAATAATAAAAAAAAGAGTGTTCTTAAAAGATTATGTGAATTATGTTAGATGAAGAGAAGCTTTAGATTATATGCCTATGAAGTAAATTAATTTTATGCAGGCATGAAATTTTTTAGTGTGTAAGTAAAAGAAGGGATAAGTATGTGTTAAGTAACTGACAATATGAAATATAGAATCCATATTGTGGATTACTTCTTATTAATAATATTTATTTACTGCTTCCTCATCAGATAGCAGCCATGTAGTTTGGTAGGTAACAGCTTCAGGTCCCGGAACATGTATTGCTTAGGGTAAGCCAATTAGAAGAGTTGTATTTCCCTAGAGAATTATTGTTCCAGGAACTTAGGTTTATATAAATTATCTTATAATGATACATAGACATCTTATCTTGGTTCAGATATGGGCATATGACTTTGGTTGACACGATTATACTATAGGATAGTGATTTTCTTTCATACCTGTAGGAATGATAAACTCTGTCTCATACCAGATATGAAGGCAGCAGTGATGCTATAGCTGTAGACACGTCCACATTCCAAGCAGGAAGAAGGAGCAGGACACAGAGTAGAATGATACACATGCCAGCTGGGTCATCCTCCAATAAAGAACCTTCCCAGAAACCATACAGAGTGAATTGTTTATATCTTAGTGGCCAAAACTGTGTCAAATTTCTACTTTTAGCTGCAAAGGAAGCAGAGAAAATATTTTCACCTGGCACATGGCTCCCCCAAATAAAGTGCAGCTTCATTAGTAAATAAAACAGTGAGAATTGATATTAGGTAGCCTACTAACAGTTTCTAACATACAGTCCTTGACCTCAAAGTATTCATAGCCTATTCTGGAAACGTACATATAAAAATACTTACAATATATTTTAAATTCTACTTCTACCAACAAGGTATTGCCAAGGAGAGAGCAATCGTCACATGATAAACATTTACCTGTAAGAAAGCAATAGATTACATTTCCCTATGTAGAAATTCAAGGCAGTTTCTAGTTTCAAGGCACAACAACTCCAATACTGTAGAAAAGAAAAAGAAAGAAAGAAATTAATACATTTTGAAAACCAACAATGGGCATCATCTGTGGACTGATTCCCTGATGCACTGTTTGAGAGAAAATAGCAAAAACAAAACCAAGGTAGAAAGCCAAGGCAACATTTGAGGCTTTTCTCGAGCGCTCTTTGCTACTTCACTAGGAAGATGGAGAAATGTGGTGCCTGACAGCCTCAGTGGCTGAATCCTCTTGGGGCTATAATGCACACAGTATTAGCAAGTCCCGTAGCCAACTCATGGGAAAAACAAACAAACAAACAAACAAACAAACAGCGGTCTCAGGTACTAAGAGAAGGCAACCAGCCTCCCACAGCTACAGAAGGCTCTAACACACCATCTTCCACAGAGTTTATGCAGCCCACACGAAGCACAGAATTTTCATGTAGTAGAGAATAAGTACATATCACCAAATATCTAACATTGAATACTGCTTGACAGTAAGTGAAAGTAGCAGTCAAGGAAACACAAATAATAGAGCCAACTGAAAAATATTACGGAATAGTGAAATGACACATACATAAAATAAAAAGCAATTATTCTGAAAAATTCAAAATTTTTGAAATAATATATGCCTATTCGAATAACAAATATTAATATAATATCCAAATAACAGAATAGATATTGATAAGGAGCTAAGAAAATCTTCCTGTACAAAATTTTAAAAAAGTGAAGAGATATAAAATATGAAATACAAATGAAGAGACATGAAGGATATATTAAGACTTTCCAACATACATCTAAAAGTAGATCCAAAATTAGTGTGTTAAAAGAATAAAAGGGAAAAGAAAATAAAGAAGAGTCCCTGAGACTTTCTCCAAAACTTAGTAGAATTGTTATTTTAAAATAGTTCACTAAGAATCGAACAGATCATTTTTTCAGACTTATTTATATTCAACAAAATGAGAATAAGGCTGGCTTCAAATTTCTAGGAAAAGAGAAAGTTACTTTAAATGAGGAATGCTTTTCCATCTTTATCACCGTGCAAGGACCAAGGTTCTCTAGTCACGCAAGAACTCAGAAAATTCACCGGTTAAACACATTAATAGAAAATGTACTTCAGCAAAAAAAAGAAAAAAGAAAAAAAGAAAAGTGGATTCAGAATAAAATGGGTGTTTCAAGAGGCAGTAAAGAGCACACATATCAGTTAGACGAGATCTGGTGCATTCAGGGTGGTTTGGCTGTAGACAGCACACATATCAATTAAACATAATGTTAGATATAAATAAATATTGATACTATTAAATAATTACTTTAACAGCAATTTGGAATATTATTCCAGATTATAGCAACATGGATACTGATCAGAGAGTGATTAGGAGTAAAAAATCCAAGCAAAATACAAATGTATAAATATCTTTGTCTTCAGTGGAGTGTGTGCAGGGGTGGAGAATATTTTCACAGGCAAAGGGATAGGCAAAGATTTCTTAGAACATTAAAACCATATGCATCATGGAAATATGATAAGTTCACTTTATTGACATTAAATACAGCTGTTCTTTAAAAGACAGTGTTGTGAAAATAAAATGTCAGTTAATAGAAACTACCTGCAAACATAGTGTCAAAGAACTATCTAGAATATGTAAAAAATGCTTACAAGTCAACAACAAGAATAACAAATAAGCAACTGAAGATGAGTCAAATGTTTTCATGAGCACCTCACAAAAGAAGGTGACTGACTGAAAACCAAATGCAAAGGATCTCGCTATCAATATTCATCAAAAAACAAGATACAAATTGAAGGAACAAGCAATTGAAAGCACAGTGAGATACTGCTATTCACGCCCTATTGAGGGGTTAAAACTTAGTAGATTGACAATAGCAAATAATGGCAGAGATGTGAAACTCTGGGACATTGCTGGTTCTAATGCAAAATTGTACAATCTGGAAATTACTTGGCTAAAATTAGAATTCAAAAATACACACATTATATATATATTTGTAGCTATTGTAAAATGTGTTGAGTTATTGATTTGATTCTCAGCTTGCTTGCTGTTGGTGTATAGCAGAGCTACTGATTTGTGTATATTAAATTTTGTACCCTGAAACTTTTCTGAATTCATTTATCTATTCTAGGAGCTTTTTGGAGGAGTCTTTAGGGTTTTCTAGGTAAACAATAATATCATCAACAAACAGCGACAGTTTAACTTCCTCTTTACCAGTTTGGATTCCCTTTATTTCTTCCCCTTGTTTAATTGCTCTGGCTAGGACTTCTAGTACTATATTGAATAGAAGTGGTAAGAGTGGGCATCCTTTTCTTGTTCCAGTTCTTAGAGGAAATTCTTTCAACATTTCCCCATTCAGTATTATGCCGGCTGTGGGTTTGTCATAGATGGTTTTTATTACATTTAGGTATGTCCCTTGTATGCCGAATTTGTTGAGGGTTTTAATCATAAACAGACGCCAGATTTTGTCAAATTTTCTTCTGCATCTATTGAGATAATCATGTGATTTTCATTTTTAATTATTTTTACGTGGTATATCACATTTATTGACTTGCGTATGTGAAACCATCCCTGCATCCCTGGTATGAAACCCACCGGATTATGGTGGATTATCTTTTCGATATGTTGTTGGTAAGCTAGCATTTTGTTAAGGATTTTTGCATCTATGTTCATCAGGGATATTGGTATTTAGTTTTCTTTTTTTGTTGTGTCCTTTTTTTCTAAGATAGGGAGTTAAGACAAAAATGTCCACTCTCACCAGTCTCATTCAATATCATGCTGAAAATTAACTCAGTTCAATATAACAAGAAAAGAAATAAAATATACATAGAGTAGAAAGGAATAAGCAAAAATCCCCATTTGCAGAAGATATGATTGCACAGAAAATATCAAGGAATCTATACAAATAATTACATAACTAATGAAAGAGTTGGGCAAGGCCATCAGATACAAGGCCAACAAGCAAAAACACATTTTTTTCTATATAGTACTAATAATTAATTGAACATATTTTTAAAATAACATTTACATTCACTCAAAAATCATAAAAGGCATAGCTACAAATCTAATAAAATGTGTACAGAATCTATGTACTGAAAACCACAAAACGCTCATAAAAGGAATCAAAGAAGATCTAAATAAATTGAGAGACATACAGTGTTAATGAATTGGAAAGCTCAATAAGTAAAATGTCAATTATTTATATATTCACAAAAGATCTAATACAGTTTCTATCAAAATTCCAGCAAAATATTTTTTAGATATAAACAGGTTTACTTTAATGCTTACATGGCAAGGTAAAGGAACTAGAATAGCAAAAACATTTTGTAAAAGGATAAAGATGAAGGGGTTATTTCTCAATCTGATTTCAAAATTCTTATTATAGAGCTATAGTAATCATACTGTGTGGTGTTGGTAGAGAGATAGACATATAAATCAGTCGAACAGAATACAGAGCCCAGATAATGACCCCATACAAATACAGACAACTGTTATTGACAAATGTGCAAAGGGGTTCAATGGAACAAAGATGTCTTTTCAACAAATAGTGCTGGAACAATTTGATATCCATAGACAAAAAAAAAAAAAAAAAAAAAAAAAAAAAAAAAAAAAAAAACCCTCGAACTGAATCTCATGCCTTACCTAAAAAAACTATCTCAAAATGGATTGTTAATTTAACAGTAAAATATAAAGCTGAAAAACTTTTAAAATATGCCATAGGAAAATACCTTTGAGACTTAGGACTTGCTAAGTTCTTGAATACCTTTGAGATCTTGGGCTAGCAAAATAATGATCTATACAAGAAAAAAATAAATAAATTGGTCATTAAGATTAAAATATTTTTCTCTGTGAAAGACATACTCTGTTAAGAGGGTGAAAATACAAGCAACAATGGGAGAAATCAAGTACGGAAACTCAACAGAAAGAGAATAAACAACTAACTTTCAAAAATAGACAAATGACAGTTACTTCATCAAAGAAAACATAGATGGCAAGTAGTCACATGAAAAGTTTTATATTATTTGCTGTTTGTAAAATGCAAATTGAAACCATGATGGGGTAGCACTATACACATCGTAAAATGGCTAAAACTTTTGTAAAGAAAATACTAAAACAAAACTGGTAACAATAAAGAACAGAAACTGTGATTCATTTCTGGTGGAGATGCCAAATGGTACAGTTAGAAAAATAGTGTAGCCTGTTGGTGGGACTGTAAACTAGTTCAACCACTGTGGAAAACAGTGTGACGATTCCTCAAGGATCTAGAACTAGAAATACCATTTTACCCAGCCATCCCATTACTAGGTATATACCCAAAGGATTATAAGACATGCTGCTATAAAGACACATGCGCACGTATGTTTATTGCGGCACTGTTCACAATAGCAAAGACTTGGAATCAACCCAAATGTCCATCAATGACAGACTGGATTAAGAAAATGTGACACATATACACCATGGAATACTATGCAGCCATAAAAAAAGATGAGTTTGTGTCCTTTGTAGGGACATGGATGAAGCTGGAAACCATCATTCTCAGCAAACTATCACAAGAACAGAAAAACAAATATAGCATATTCTCACTCATAGGTGGGAATTTAACAATGAGATCACTTGGACACAGGAAGGGGAACATCACACACTGGGTCCTATTGTGGGGAGTGGGGAGAGGAAAGGGATAGCATTAGGAGATATACCTAATGTAAATGACGAGTTAATGGGCACAGCACACCAACATGGCACATGTATACATATGTAACAAATCTGCACGTTGTGCACATGTACCCTAGAACTTAAAGTATACTTAAAAAAAAAAATAGTGTAGCAAGTCCTTGTAAAGTTAAATCTATGCTTACCTTGTGACTCAATAGTCGCACTACAAAGTATTTACCCTAAAGTAAGGAAAACTATGTCCTCACCAAAATCTGTACATGAATATTTATAGCAGCACTATTCATAATCTTCCAAACTGTAAATGACCTAAATGTCTTTTAGGAAGTGATTGGATAAACAAACTGTGTTGCATCCATAAAATAGAATAGTAATAAAAAGGGATGAGTTAGCCAGATAATCAAAGTTATCATCAATAGTATTAAGTCATGATAGTATGTATTCTTGATGTGGTGTGATAGAAATGACAAAGGTAGACTTCTGTGATCTTCCTCCCCAAAACTCATATAACCTCAGTGTAATTGTGAGAAAAGCATCAGGCAAATCCTAATCGAGGGACATTCTACAAAAAACCTCATCAGTACTCTTCGAAACTGTTAAAATCTTCAAAACTAAGGACAAACTAAGAAGACAATGCAAGTAAACATGATGTAGTATCATTAATGAGACCTGGGAACAGAAAAACAGCATTAGATTAAAATGAAGGAAACATGAATAATGTATGGACTTTAAATATTGGTTCCTTAACTGAAAATATACCATACCATTACAAGATATTAATAACAGGTGAAACAGTGTGAGGTCTATGTGAACTCTGTATACTATCTTCGTATTCTTCTGTAAATCTGAAACTGTCTGAAAATGAAGAGTTCATTAAAATATTTTTAAATGCATGAAAATAAGCTTTATAATTACAGCCATACATGAAAGAAAGTTTTAAAATATGAAGTATGCTGTTGATATATGCAACAACTTAGATGAATGTCAGAGACATTTCTCTGAGTGAGAGAAACTAGTCTCAAAAAGTTACTTACTGTATGGCTCCACTTAGGTTCTCAAAAATACTATAGTGATGGAGAACGCATGAGTGATTGTCAGGGGTGAGATGCTCAAAGGAATTTGATTGTGAAGTGATAGCAACAGGAAATTTTATGGGGTGAGAAAACTATTTCATCTCTTTGATGTGGTAATGGTTACTCAAATCTATAGAGTAGATCTGAGTGTTAAAACTCAAATAATTTACATCAAAAAATTTTTATGTTGATTAAAGATAAGTAAATGTAAAAAATAAAGAAGCAAGTTATAGAAATGTACATATGGAATGCTTCTTTGGGGATGAGGAAGGGAAAGAAAAAAGTACATAGAGCTCTGTGGGCTTCTGTGTGTATGGCAATCATCTGGAAGAGTAAAGAACCCACTAAACGTAGTTATTTGGGCCAAGCTGGAGAAAGACTATTCATTACTTTCCTTTAAATATTTTTGAGTTGGTTATTTATTTTAAAAGTAAATGTAAAGAAAAAATAAAATAAACTGTACCCAAAGATTTTTACAGGAATAGTCACAGCTTTTTTCTTTATAATAGCCAAAACCTAAAAGCAAACCAAATGTACACGTAAAGTCGAGTGAATAGACAAATTATGACATTGCCATGTAAGATATTATTTGGCTTAAAAAGTAATACAGATGAATCTCAAAAGCATTGTGCTACTCAAATGGACTCAGTCATCAAAGAGTACATACTATATAATTCTACATATATCAAATTATAGAGGAGGCAAATATCTAGTGTAAAAAAAAACAAATTATAGATTATCTGGAATGAAGGGGGTTGTAGCGTCTAGGGGAGGAGATGACTATGTAGGGAGTTGAGAGAATTCTTTGGGGTGATGAAGATGTTCTATATCTTAATTGTGTCAGTGGTTAAATAAGTGAATACATTTGTCAAAATTTATCACTTAAATGAATGCATTTTATTGTACGTAAATTATACCTCCAGGTTGATTTGTTAAAAGATTATACCTTACTTAACATTGTAATTTTTTTAAAAAAATAGGGCTGCTAGAGGGGGAATGGGAAAATGGCTTGGAGAAATTGATGCCATTTTATTTCCTTTTAGTTTCATACTTCTTTCAATTTTCAAAGCCTGGTTGATAAACTGAATCTTGAATGTAAATAATAAATATTAGCTTCGGAAATTGTACATAACTTTAAATTTAAAGCCATGATGTAATTATTATCTCTTGTTTTCAGCATGAGAAAAGTTAATAACATTTTCAGAGTACAGATGAGGTATCTGTGAGCAACTAGAATGGGAATCATTACTCATTTGACAAAGAACAAAACCGAGTAAAGTCCAAGCACTGTGATGGGGATTAGGGTCTCTAGAGAGCATGGTTCATGACAATTTTGGTGGCAAGCAAAGGCATCACCATTTCTAGTATTTTGTTGTTGTTGTTCCTTTTTTTTCACTTATGAATTGTATGAGAGAACTAATACATCCTGGTTTGTAATCCTTTTAAATTTTCTAAGCTGATTTCTATGGAATGATATATGATTGTGGTTTAATTTATATGTTCTTGATTAATAGTGAAGTTAACTGTCTTATTTTGTATTAACTGACCATTTGGATTTCAACTTATGTGACTTCCTATTCATATCTTTGTCACTTATTTTACTTCGCTGTTTTTTTTTTTCCTCTTACTCTATATATGTGAGTTTCATAATATTAATCCTTTGAAAGTTGCATGTGTTGCACGTATCTCTTCTGTGACTTGTATATTTCTCTCTTTTCTTTCTTAATGTTTACTTTTGTATTTTAAATCTTAGGTGACTAGTTCACCTAGAATTTACTTTTGAGAATGTTTTAAAGATAAAATATTAATATTCTTCTTTCCATTTGGGTAGGGGAGTTAAACAATTGTTCTGTCAAATTTATTGAATAATTCATCTGTCCCACTGATTTTAAATGCCTTTATTTGCATACATCAAATTTCTATACATGTATGGGTGTGAATCATTGGTGGTGTTATCCTTTTATCAATGGTGAATTACCAGAATTTCATTAGCATTATATTTAGTCTTCTAAATTGTAGAACAGTCTCCCAATCTTGCTCCTCTTTTCAAATTCACTATGCCTATTCTTGAATATATAATATGATCAGCTTGAGAACTTTTGTAAAACAAACTTTTGTGATTTCATTTGAAATTGCAATTAACAGTGGAAAATTTTCATCATGATATTGACTTTTCCCATTAATAAACATGGTGTATCTTTAAACTTACTTGCATCTTATCTTCTGTGTCTAAATTTTATAATATCCACTGATGTTAGAATTAATCTTGAATATCTTATAGGCTTTGTTACTTTTCTAAGATGCTCTATTTATTAAATCATAAAGTTTTAATAATATTTTACTGACATAAAATATAACTTCAATTTAAAATAACTTACATCTACTAATATTTCTATAGATGTGTCTGGATTTTAGGTAGACAATTCCTTTTCTGAAAACATGCCTTTCTGTTTCTTCTTTAATTTCTAAATTTTAAAACTTATTTCATAGTTTAGAATATCTAATGCAATGCTGAATAGAAGTATGATGCAATACATACTTGCTTTGTACATGGATTTAAAGAAAACTATTACATTTGCTTTGAAAACAATGTGTAAGTTTATGGTAAATAAAACTTATGAAGAAACATTTTTC
>NW_016808703.1:1927918-1931173 GCF_001698545.2 Rhinopithecus bieti
ACATTGTAATTTTTTTAAAAAAATAGGGCTGCTAGAGGGGGAATGGGAAAATGGCTTGGAGAAATTGATGCCATTTTATTTCCTTTTAGTTTCATACTTCTTTCAATTTTTCAAAGCCTGGTTGATAAACTGAATCTTGAATGTAAATAATAAATATTAGCTTCGGAAATTGTACATAACTTTAAATTTAAAGCCATGATGTAATTATTATCTCTTGTTTTTCAGCATGAGAAAAGTTAATAACATTTTTCAGAGTACAGATGAGGTATCTGTGAGCAACTAGAATGGGAATCATTACTCATTTGACAAAGAACAAAACCGAGTAAAGTCCAAGCACTGTGATGGGGGATTAGGGTCTCTAGAGAGCATGGTTCATGACAATTTTTGGTGGCAAGCAAAGGCATCACCATTTCTAGTATTTTTGTTGTTGTTGTTCCTTTTTTTTCACTTATGAATTGTATGAGAGAACTAATACATCCTGGTTTGTAATCCTTTTAAATTTTTCTAAGCTGATTTCTATGGAATGATATATGATTGTGGTTTAATTTATATGTTCTTGATTAATAGTGAAGTTAACTGTCTTATTTTGTATTAACTGACCATTTGGATTTCAACTTATGTGACTTCCTATTCATATCTTTGTCACTTATTTTACTTCGCTGTTTTTTTTTTTCCTCTTACTCTATATATGTGAGTTTCATAATATTAATCCTTTGAAAGTTGCATGTGTTGCACGTATCTCTTCTGTGACTTGTATATTTCTCTCTTTTTCTTTCTTAATGTTTACTTTTTGTATTTTAAATCTTAGGTGACTAGTTCACCTAGAATTTACTTTTGAGAATGTTTTAAAGATAAAAATATTAATATTCTTCTTTCCATTTGGGTAGGGGAGTTAAACAATTGTTCTGTCAAATTTATTGAATAATTCATCTGTCCCACTGATTTTAAATGCCTTTATTTGCATACATCAAATTTCTATACATGTATGGGTGTGAATCATTGGTGGTGTTATCCTTTTATCAATGGTGAATTACCAGAATTTCATTAGCATTATATTTAGTCTTCTAAATTGTAGAACAGTCTCCCAATCTTGCTCCTCTTTTTCAAATTCACTATGCCTATTCTTGAATATATAATATGATCAGCTTGAGAACTTTTGTAAAACAAACTTTTGTGATTTCATTTGAAATTGCAATTAACAGTGGAAAAATTTTCATCATGATATTGACTTTTCCCATTAATAAACATGGTGTATCTTTAAACTTACTTGCATCTTATCTTCTGTGTCTAAATTTTATAATATCCACTGATGTTAGAATTAATCTTGAATATCTTATAGGCTTTGTTACTTTTCTAAGATGCTCTATTTATTAAATCATAAAGTTTTTAATAATATTTTACTGACATAAAAATATAACTTCAATTTAAAATAACTTACATCTACTAATATTTCTATAGATGTGTCTGGATTTTTAGGTAGACAATTCCTTTTCTGAAAACATGCCTTTCTGTTTCTTCTTTAATTTCTAAATTTTAAAACTTATTTCATAGTTTAGAATATCTAATGCAATGCTGAATAGAAGTATGATGCAATACATACTTGCTTTGTACATGGATTTAAAGAAAACTATTACATTTGCTTTGAAAAACAATGTGTAAGTTTATGGTAAATAAAACTTATGAAGAAACATTTTTCTATTTCTAGTATTACAAAATGTAATTGTGATTTAATGGTTTATTTTTTATTGAAATTAACTAATTATTTCCATTTCTACTTTAATATTTAATGTGTTGGTTAAAATAGATTTTTAAATGTTAAATCAACTTTGAACATTATGATTTGGTATGTTTTTAAAGATTATTTTACTATGTTCATATATAAAATTAGTTTTAGTCATCTTTCTTCATACACTTCTTGCATTGTCTGCTATAAAAACTTATGCCATCCTTATAAAATTATTTCATAATCATTGAGTTTTTTTTACTCTAGAAGAATTTATATAATATTGGGCTTCATGTTGCTTAAATGCAAAACGTAATATGTTTATAAAACATATATGGGAATGCCTATTTTTTGAGTGAGGGACTAGGTATAGATTTTGCAGATACGGATATAGAGAGGTACTATTTTTTCATGAGTAGGGTGGGTAAGTTACAATTTTTAGAAACCATCTAGATTTTACATCTTTTTATACAGATTTGTAGGATTTTAGCTATTTTTTTAAACTGGCAACATTGCACATATTTGACATGTAACATTTTCATTATCGTATAATTCTAAATGTTTCCTAGGTTTCATTACAATTTCTAATGTAATCCACTGTTTACTTATAGTAGGTTATTACATAAAATTTAGGCTACCTTTTTACTTAACTCTACCTTAGTTCTTTTCAGCTTAGAGAAGCTAGTCTATACAACTACTCCCACATGCCATTTTTTGTGAAAATATGTATTTTGTGTCCTAGAATCTGATGAGGTTTCACAAGTCTACTACTGTGGGCTAGAAAAATTCAAATTCTGTACATTATAAATATAGGCATTGTATATGTTTGTTTGAATTTATTATTTGTTTACCATGTTGTTCTAATCTATATTTTTACTGAATTTTTTCTACTTAATTTATCAATAACTAAAATAAGTATACTAAAATCCAGACAAGGGGATTTGTCAATTTCTCCTGATAATTATGCTAATTAATGCTCTGTATGAATTTGGAACTAGTTAAATAAAATAAAACTTTGGAATTGTTATATTTATTTTCTGGAATTTTCTTCTTACTAATGTTTAAGTATATTTATTTTTAAACTACTAGAACTATAACAGCTTTATTTATGTTAACTAGGATTATTAAAAAATTCTTTTAAATACCAGGTTTGGTCAAATCAGATTTGTTGCATTTATTGATTTTTATTATTTATATCATATTATTTAAATATTTACTTTTAATTGCTTTCTTTTCCTACCATTTTCCTTTTGTAATCTCCAACTTGTCAAATTTTATCTATTCCACATTTTACCTCTATTACTGAGAAAATTAAGCATTAAACTCTTAATTTACATACTTAATAAAGTTTAATGTTACTAATTGTTTCTCCCATTCTCACAAAAATATCCAAAATTTTTAATTCCCAAAACTGTTACATTTTATATTTGTTCTTTATTAATCAGGAAAATATTCATGATTGTTACAACAATTATTGTTTTGTACTGTCAGAATTATTTAGTTTTACCCACCTGCTTTTATATATATATATA
>NW_016808703.1:1932407-1940622 GCF_001698545.2 Rhinopithecus bieti
ATATTATATATAATTTGTTCATCTTTGCTTTGTAGATCTCATTCCTTTTTCCTTCCTTTAATTTCTTTCTTTCTGATTTATATCATATAGTCATTCTTTTGGGACTGGCATGTAAGTATTGTTCTGTTCCTATCTCATTTTCATTCTTTAAAAACAAATATTTGGTTTTATCACTGGAAAAAATTTGTATATTTGTAGGGTAAAAAGCATGATGTGCCAGTAAAGTTGTATTTATGGAATGTGCAAATCAAGTTCATTAACATATTCATTATCTCACATACTTATCTTTTTTATGGTGAGAACATGTAAAATCTACTCTCAAGAATTTTCAATTGTACAATGCATTGTTATTAATTATAATTATTATATTTTACAATATATCTCCTGAACTTATTCCTCCTGTACAACTCAAATTTTGTATCCTTTGACCACCTCCCTGTCCCCCACCACCTCACTCAGTAACCACCATTTTACTCCACTTCTATGAGTTAAACTTTTTTAGATTTCACATATAAATGAAATTGTGAGGCATTTGTCTTTCTGTGATTGGCTTCATTTCACCTTGCATAATATCCTCCAAGTTAACTCATGTTGTCACAAATCACAGAATTTTCTTTTTTTTTTTAAGGCTGAATAGTATTCCGTTGTGTGTATATATCACATTTTCCTTAACCATTTTAAACCAAGTTTAAAAAATAGAACTGCCATGTTACCCAGCAATCCCACTACTGAACATGTATTTTTTTTTAAAAAATGAAATCAGTGTGTCAAAGAGATCTTTGCACTCCCATGTTTATTGCCACATTATTTACAGTAGCCAAAATATGGGACCAACATGTGAATATCCAGTTTTCCCAGCACCTTTTTTTGAAGAGATTGTGTGTTCTGGGCAATTGTGTTGAAGATAATTTGACCATAAATGACTGGATCTATTTCTGCATTCTCTCCTCTGTTCCACTGATATGTACCAGTGCTATCCTGTTTTGTTTACTATATCTTAGTAGCTGATTTTGATATCAGGTAGTGTGATGCCTCTTGCTTTGGCTTTTTAGGGTTTTCTGTGGTCCTGTGTGAACTTGAGGATAGTGCTATTTTCTTAACATTGTCACTGAAATTTTTATAGGGATTGCACTAAATCTGTAGATCATTTTGTGCAGTTGGATATTTAAAAAATGCTAATTTTTCTGATCCATAAACACAAGTTACCTTTTCATTTACTTGTATCTTCTTCCATCATCATACAAATCTTTCACTCTTTAGTTAAAATTATTTCTAAGTGTTTTTTGATGTTATTTTATGTGGAATTGTTTTCTTACTTTCTTTATCAGATAGTTTGTTTCATGTATAGAAACACTACTTATTTTGTATATTGATTTTGTATCCTGCAACTTTACAAAATCATCTACAGTTAATACACTTTTGTGGAATATTTAGGATTTTCTACATATAAGATGATATCTGCAAACAGAGACAATTTTATTTTCTCCTTTCTGATTTAGATGTTCTATTTCTTTTTAATAATAAATTAGCTATATAATTGACACATGATAAATATTTTCCCAGCACCTTAAAATATTTTCTCCCATTAATTTTGTCTTCTTATGTTGCTCTTAAAAAGTTATCTATAAATTTAAGTATCATTCTGTTACAGGTACTCCCATTTATTATCTTTGGTTGCAATTAAGACTGCTTTCCCTCTTTTAGTGAACTCCCTTATAATATTTTAAATATTTTGTTTAGGACTTAAGGTGCAGATGCTTTTGGCATCTTTGTCATGACATCTTTGCCCGTGTTTATGTCCTGAATGGTATTGCCTAGGTTTTCTTCTAGGGTCCTTGTAGTTTTGGGATTTACATTTAAGTCTTTAATACATCTTGAGTTAATTTTTGTATATGGTGTAAAAACGGGGTCCAGGTTCAATTTTCTACATATGGCTAGCCAGTTCTTCCAGCACCATTGATTAAGTATTGAATATTTTCAGAATAAAATACCTAGGAGTACGGCTAACAAGGGAAGTGAAGGACCTCTTCAAGGAGAACTACAAACTACTCCTCAAAGAAATCAGAAGGAACACAAACAAGTGGAAAAACATTTTCCATGCTCATAGATCGGAAGAACCAATATTGTGAAAATAGCCACATTGCCCAAAGCAATTTATAGATTTAATGCTATTTCCATATAACTGCCACTGACATTCTTCAGAGAATTAGAAAAAAACTATTTAAAAATTCATATGGTACCAAAAAAAGCCCAAATAACCAAGAAAATCCTAAGCAAAAAGAACAAAGCTAGAGGCATCATGCTACCCAACTTCAAACTCTACTACCAGGCTACAGTAACCAAAACAGCATGGTACTAGTACAAGAACGCATACATAGATCAATGGAACAGGATAAAGAAACCAGAAATAAGACCACACACCCACAACTATCTGATCTTTTACAAAGTAATGCATTTCTAGGAACACTTATACCTGAAAGTCTTTCTTGGCTTTGCAATTTTTCTCAACAATGCTTAAATTTTCACTGAAGTTCTTCTTTATACAAAAAAACTGGGTATTTTTCTTACAACCACCCAATTCATAACTAATGCTAATCTGTAATTTTTTGAAAATTACCAGATATAAATATTAACAAAAAAAGCCATCTACATGCCAAAAGACTAAAACAAACAACTGAAATGTTCTCTCAATTTCAAGACTAGTTGGAACTATAACCAACTCTGTACTATATATAGGAGTCATCTAAAGCAATAATACAATGATACAAACTCAGTATGGTGGAGAAAAAATGCATCAAAAAATTCTTTAAAAATGTAACAATATTAATAACAGATTTTATCAATTCTACTAAATAAAACAAAATAAAGAGAGTACAATTTATTAAATTTATTTTTTAGGCAGTTGGGTCATAAGAATTAATAATACATGAAAAATACAATTTAGCAGAAGAAATCAGACAAAAAATATATAAATGAATAAATGGATAAAATACCTTTTAATAGTGGTAAGTTCTAAAAAATAGATATAATCTATATGGGGGTTAAGGACTCATAATATGGAGATATGTTACATAATACGGTCAAGTAAAACTTTTCTCCAGTAATTTTTGAATTGTTATCTAAGAACAGGTAGGAGCCATTATAAAAACATTTAAGACAGTATTCCTCTACCCTAGCTGCATATTGGAATCATCCTGGAAATTTTAAAAAATACTCTTGACTGTTCCCTCATCCAATCTCCAAAATTCTTATTTCGTCAATTTGGGTTGGAGCATGTGCATTGTTTTATATTATACCCCTTTAGTGTTTGGAATTTTCATTCTCATCCATGGCTGAGAGTCATGGATGAGAATGGCCTAAGGCCATGGTTTTCCACACATTAGAAGCACCTGAAAAGTTTTTAAAATCTCATTTCTCAAGCTGCTTTCAAATCAATTAAATCAGGATATCTGAGGGCAGGTTCTTGGCATCAGTCTTCTTTTGTAACACTCCAAGTTATTTCAGTGTATAGACACAGTTGAGAACCTGTGTTCTGGAGGAAGAATATTCTAAGTAGAGGAAAGAGCAAATGCAAAGGCCCAAAGGCAGGGGTAAGCTTGATGTTTTCCAAGTCCAGAAAGAAAGCCAGATTTAATGAAGGGAATAGAAGTGTATTGCAAGATGGTATGGTAATGGCAGTTTCAATGAAAATCATCTAGCTGTGATTAATCAGAAGGATAATTAGTATAATTTCTATTTAAAAATTTTTTTGGCCACTGCAGAGATTAGGCAATATATACATAAGAATAAAAGCAGGGATCAATATAAGTAGTCTAAGCAAATAAAGAATATATAAAATGAAGATGAAGAAATAGCTATAAGAACAAAATAAAAATTATGAAAGAGTAATTTGTAAAACACTATAGAAATAAACTTGAAAATTTAAGTGAAATGAGTCTTTAGCAAAATACACCTAAATTTCTAATAGACCAGTAAACTAACATGATAATAAAACATCTATCAAACCACTCCCAAAAATAAAAAAATAAAGGCCTGTATTGTAAGTGAATAAACAAATTAAAATGCTATTTAAATGTATCCAAAACATAATTTTAAGAACAAAGCTTCTAAATTGATTTTTTTGACTCTATCATAGCACTGATAGCAAAACTGGATGAAGACACAAAAGTCAAACCAGCAAACCAAAATAGCAATACAAAAATATTACTTATTAAAATGATATCAAGTTGCAAAAAAGTACTTCCTATTGACCAGATCTGAAAAATAATTAGAATTTTTTTTAAAATTCAATTTTAAAAAATTACAAAAAAGTATATTATTTATGCTGTATATAAAAAATTACATTCTGTGTGCAGATGGATTTCATTTTAGACATATAAAGATTATTTCTTTTCAGAAAACATACTAAAATAATATAGTAACTAACATATACACAAAGACACTTATTAAGATTGAAATTAGTTATTGATAAGACCAAATAAATATTTAGCTACTCTGTTCCTCACTCACATTCTGTGAGTTCTGTGGGTTGCTTTACAGCTGTAATCTATGAACTCTACTAGGCAATGCAGAGCTGGGCTGAACTAACTAGATTCAGGCTGAAGGAGTAACTTATCTAGAACATGTGGCCCCCATGGTATAGGTCAAAGGATCAGGGTTAGTAAAACAATATAAACCCATTAAAAATGTCTGTACCCGTGTATCATTGGTCCAATCAAGTGACATGGTCCAACTTAAACTCAATGGAGTGTAAAATTCATGGGAAAGGTGAGAAATACATAATTGAAAAGAAACTGTAAAATCTACCTCTTAAAATAAGCAAAGTAAATAAATAAATAAATAAACCCTTAATATTATATGAAAATAGATGCCTTCATAGAAGAAAATTAATATCTATATCTTCACAGAATAATATAACAGGGATTGAGCTATCACAAACCAATGCCAACATAAAGCTTAACAATTTAAACATATTTTATTAAAGTGATAGAAATGAAACAGATCCTTACTTTACCAGTATTATTGAACAATATTTTGGAAATTCTAGCCAGTGCAATTAGAGAAGAGAAGGAAATGCATGGAATATAAAATTGAAAAGAGAATAGAAATTTAACACTTTTTGCGGATGTTATGACTATATAAGCAAGAAAACTCAAGAGAATATACCACAAATTACAAACAATAAAAGAATGTAAACAAAAGTGAATGGTTAGCCAATTCATATAAACAGCAGTTTTCCTATATTCAAACAGTGGCAAGTTAAGATAGAGAGAAAGAAAAAGTTCTGTTGTTAATTGGGTTGGCATCAATGATGATAATAATCAAGAGTATACCTAACTAGAAATCTACTGACTTTATTAAAAAGAAAGATTACAAATCTGATATATTGCGTGACAAACATGTAACTGAAAGATATCAATAATCTTGAATGAATAGTAAAAAAAACATGTTCTTTGATTAAAACTGTATTTTATAATTCTCCCTAAATTAAATTCATAAATACTATTCAATAGAAATGAAAACTCCATCCACCTTTTTATTTGGAGGAACACTTGACAAAATAACACTGGGGTTCATCAAGGAAAATAAATATGTGACAATATCCAGGAAATTTCAGAAAAAGATCAGTAAAGTGACCCTTGCCAGATATTAAAATGGCCACTAATGTGGGTCTGTTTAGATAACTTAAGGTTCTTTTATATAATAATTAATATAAAGCTATTAAAAACAAAAATATGAATTGTCATATGCAGAGTTTCAGGACATTATTTAAAATATATAAAAATATTAAATACTAATATAAATTTTAAAACATACATATCAAATGTTTCTGAAAGAATACACTTAAAACTATTAAGCAGTTACATAGTCTCAGAGGTGCTAGTGGTTTTCCAGTAGGAGGAAAACTTGTACTTTTTATTGTCTGATGCTTTTTTATCATATGCATGTATTACTTTAGTTGCTCTTAATGTTCAAAAAGCTTTTCAGTGCTGATGGGTTATGATGTATCCAGGAATTGAAATGAAATGTATACCCATAACAAATCATATATTTAAACATTACTGAACAAAATGCATTCAAATCATTTAAATAATTTATTTATTTAATGTATGTACTATACTATTAAATTTAAGGCATTCGTTTATCCCGAAAGACATATTTAGCATAAATTTCTCTTGTTTTAATTGTTATAATATTTGACAATAACTGAAAATTATTTGATGTTTCCATTAATTTTACAGTTTTACTCTTAAATTGCCATGTGAATGTATTACCATTCAAAAGAGCTAGCCAATAATATCTGGAATATTCTCATTTAGTAAAAAGCTCAGTTAACATCATTCCTTTCAGACACAAGGTTAAAGAACATTGACTGAAGAGTATCATGATACACTGTTCAAGAAATCTACCATTTTATTGAGTGGCCAGCTAGATAATTATAGTTTCTCATAAAGCGACAATCCAAGTATTATTTAAGCCTCATCCTTTGCTGGTGTTTCAAAATTCCAAACTAAAAGAGTTCAAGTTATTGTGATTTTCAAATACAAATATTTCAGTATCTGAAATAACTGAACTAACTCCCTAAAATATATAGAAACAGTTAGTGAAGGCTAAATGCAAAGGAAATATACCATCTTACCTTAGTTGCAACCAGATCGCTAAAACAACTTTGCCCAAGAATCTGGCCCTACGGAAACATATTTGATGTTGAAACAAGGTCTCTTTGCTAGTTATTTCGTTGCATGTCCATCTGCTATGTTGAAATTGTGCCAGCTCACAAACTGGTCTGCTATTTTCAGTAAAGCATGTGCCAAAGCAGCACATGGTTTAGACTGGCAGATTACATAAGGCTGCGAGTATCCACTATAATAAAAATTTAGTCTTTTGCCCAGTATGTTTGATCCTTAAATTGCTCACTGCACGCTCATTAACTCAAAAAAAAAAAAAAAAAAAAAAAAAAAAAATCCCTTGAAAGAGATGACATACTATTAGTTTACTTTACTGTTAAGGAATCTTGACAGAGATGAAATGACTTAATCAGAGACACAGGTGAATATTTAACGGAATGTTTGTGTTTGTTTACTGGAACTACATCTTCTCACCTGAGGTTTTGATGTTTGTATTGGAGGAAAAGTGTTACAATTAAATAAGGTATAGATAGATATTTTCTGAAAGAGTAGTTAGTGGTGAGAAGGAAACACTTGAAATAGCACAAATTATTACAATAATTTCTGATGTATATGTCTGGAAATTCTTAATTTTAAACCGATAATTGGACTAATTCATCTTACAAGTCTGCTTTGGTGGTTACTTTGGCTTATTGGACTGGTATTCTCTGTACTATAAAGGCTATTTAGAAGCTTTAGGAATATTATCCATTTCAACAGAATCCTTTGGAAACTTTTGAACATAATTTATTTGAAGAGAGAAGTCAGATGACGTTTAAAACTTTATCATCGTTTACAATCTTTGTAAAGATAAAATATACACGAAAAATTTAAATAATTACTAGCATGCAGGGATGCAAGCCTACTGTTTCAAAAGACCTAAGTATATATGATAGTAAAGTTTCATTACCATCAGAGTTAAAAACAAGAGTTTTGATATTTCATAGTTCTTCTGATTAATTGAAGCTTTTCATCTTGATTGAATTTCTAGGTTTGCAAAATAATCAAACTGGTCCCAAAAAGTTTTGCTAGGCTCTTTTATTAAGGACTTTGATGAGCAGTCAGACAAGCGCGCCAATCACATTTGTGAATGGCATGAGGGGAACGTAGAAAATGTTCACCTATTATCGATATCTGAAAAAAATCTCTAAAGGCAAAACATAGGTAAGCCTGTAAGGTTAAAATATTATAGCAGTTAATGTAAAGTTATCATGTTCTTAGGTCTGAGAAATCCAAGTTTATAAGGATAGAATAAAGAAGGCATACCCAGGATTAACTCATGTAAAAATCACATTAGAGTTTTAGTTTAGCTTAATAATAAGTGTAGATGTGGCCAGACCAACCACCACACTCAGTTGTGAGAGTCATATTTTGACTTGAATTTTGATAAGCAGGAGTAGAGGACACAAAACAGGATCATGAAAAACTAGTATATAGTATAATTATAATATACTAATATATATTATATTATATAATAATGACAGAAGTAATATATATTGCATATACTATATATTATAATATATTATTATTTAACATTTTATTATATA
>NW_016808703.1:1941343-1952971 GCF_001698545.2 Rhinopithecus bieti
ATATTTTGTTAAATAACATTTTATCATATAATACATATATAATATTATATAAGATAATGTTGTTATATAATCTATAATATTATATAATGCCTAGTTTGAAGTAACTGAGATTACGTAATGTAGAGAACTCAGGCAAGATACAATACGTATTTTAAAATATTTGAAAGACAGCATATGGAAATTTATTTAGCCATGATTTGTATAACTGAAGAGGTAATAAGAAGATCCAAAAGTTGAAAGTTACTGGGGCCAGGTTTCAATTCAAGTTAAGAGAAAACATTTTTTTTTTTAACTACTCAAAAACAGAATGAGTTTTGAAGAGAAAACTGCTTGAAGGGCATATAAAAGAGGTGAAATCATCTATCAAGGGAAGGAAAGAAAAGAAAGGGATTTAGAACATATTACCTTAGCAGTCCTTTTAAATTCATACATAATTTTAAATATAGTGTTCTTCAGACGCTAAAGCCAATTGGTTGACTGTGTGTATATATATATAGATACACACACACACAAATTATATACATATAAATTATATATAATTAATGAGGGGTGTGTGTATATATATTATATTTGCATTAATGTTTGCATACAAGCATATATGAAAAGTTGAAAGTTTTTAATATTGTGATAAGTTGATAAAGTCTTGGTAAATATTTATTAGCCCTTTAGAATGGAAAATTTGGGACTCTAATCCCAGTATAATATCAGTTGACTTCCTGCTTAACTGCTGTAATGATTCTACTCTGCTTTAAGTGGTTAAAATTGACCGGAGATAAAAGTGACAGCTAGGGCAGTGTGTACAACGACAGAAAGGCAAGATAGAGGTGGGTTCCTTGAAGATGACAAGAGGAAGCCTGGATTTGCTGTAGGAGGCAAGAGGCCACTAGTAAACGGATTCAGAAGGGAATGGTTTGGTCTGAACAACAAGAAACAGGGAAATGTTAAGCTCTCAAAGGTTTCCAAAATAAAAGGGACATGGAGAATACAAGATTTTATATGTCCTAACCCTGCTATCTAACTGAGAGGCACACAAAAGAAACGGGCCAGATAAAACTGGCATTTATCAGGAGTGGAGCAGATACACCCTTAACCTGGCGACTCTATGGCCGACTACAAGGAAGAGGCTTACTTGTTCTGGGAGGCGGGTTCAACATCGACACTAAGCGATAAAACCTGAACAAAGAAAGGCAGGAGTAAGTCTAAGGACACGAGGTGGAAGCCTAATGGGATTGGGCAGCAATTCCCGTTTCCAACGGCGAAAATGACTTTTACACTAAGCCTCAGCAAGTGGCTGCGTTTTCCCAGTTCCCATGCTACAATGTGGTTAGCCATGACGCTGCCTGATTTACAACACTGTGGATTTACTGACTTCTGTTAGGGGCTACAGTGCATTCTTTTTTCTTCTTCTTTTTTCATTTTTTCTGTAGAACAGATATCTACTTTGAAAAAATTTTTCATCATTCTATTATATATACCTTTTGTCATACCAGCTAGATAAACGATTTTGAAGAGTTTCAATTTTTCTATTTTTCTATATATATAATGGAAAACAATTTCCTTGAAGTGGTCCTACATTCTATATGTTAATAGTGGTGAGATTTAATTCTTTACAACCCCACTCATTTCTATTTTCCACTTATCAGTAAGGTTTGTCAGATATGTAGGTTTTCAAGAAAATAAGTGTGGTATTATGTATTATTATGGAATTTTAAACTACTGCTATTTATCAGGTTAATGGCATCGATTACATGAAAGTAACATGTTACTTTCTAAATACTATTTGTTGACTGCATAATTGCAAAACTGAGGTGCATCTGCAGGGGCCAAAATCCAACAAAACTCACCCCAAAAGAACTCGTCTAGCTCCATTAACGGAAGTAGTTCTTTAAACATCCTCAAGTCATCAGTTCTCAGTGTATGTTTACTATTCATGAAACATTGCTCTAAGGAAATGAGAGAGAGAGGGAGAGGGATAAGGAAAGGGGGAAAGAGAGAGAGAGAACAAATCAGGAACTTGTTCACCTTCAGAATAAAATACTTGGAGGTAAATCAGGTAAGAACATAAGGGAGGGAATGGTCTATAAAATTGGCATCAAGCCACATGTTACAAAATAAGGAGGTGAATATGAACAATACTCAAGCTTTAAAGTTACCTTGATGAAGAAAACAAATCAAGATCTCCAGGTTGGAGAATAATTTACAAATTTATACTGGATCTTATAGCAAATGGTCGATTGTGGCAACCCTTAAAAAAATACTTGAGATAATCCTACTACAAATTAATGCTATTAAGCACTTTTTAATCCCTCCATTTAAATTTTGTTCATGTCCCCCATAAAGCAACTTAACTATATAGGTGGAATTAGATACAGCAAGTGCATGGCAGGTGTCTG
Source organism: Rhinopithecus bieti (assembly GCF_001698545.2). Taxonomy (NCBI): domain Eukaryota; kingdom Metazoa; phylum Chordata; class Mammalia; order Primates; family Cercopithecidae; genus Rhinopithecus; species Rhinopithecus bieti. The sequence continues at coordinate 1,943,737 of NW_016808703.1, forward strand.
GATCTCAATATGAGATTATATGAATGAAAGTGTCCTAATGGAAGGTGGGTGAGCATCTGAACATATAAGTTCCTGGGTGACTTTGGGCAGTCATGTAATTCAGCACATCTGCAATTCAGGGAATTTCAAATCAATTTCCAAGCCTCAGAAAATTCTAAAGGTCCACCTATGGGATAACGAACTATAATTTTTGCATGTTTTATGTGAAAATATTGAAAGAAATGTTTATATTTATTGTAACTAGGGGCTTCATACTTATTTTTCTATTTTAAAGGAGGAACCTAGATTTACATTTTGAAATAGAATGAAGAATAAGTACTGATGATTGACATCCACAGAGTTGGAGAAACAAATTTGAGATAGATTCTCATCACTTTTTTATCATTAGTTCCTTTCCTTATTTAATCAGCATTTTGTGTTGTTATACTTAACAATCTTTGATTTTTAAAATATTTCCCATGGCTTACTATCAAGTCAAACTGAATTATCAGCCCTATCTTGCAGTTAAAAATACAACAATGTGGTCAAATTGTAGAGCAAAATAAATGTTTAATGGGTTCATAATAAAAAATTTGAATAAAGGAACTTTTATAAATGTATGTCTTAAACATTCTTTGACATTCATTTATATTCATTGTGACAGTAAAAAAAGTTTCCAACATGGAAATGGACAGAAAAGTACAATGAGCAAGTCTAACTTAAATAATCACTTAAACTTAAGTCATGCGAGGAACGTTTATTATAATAGAAGAACTTGAAATTACTTGGAAAAAAGCTATGACAATTGGCAGATTATGATTCAAGTACCTGTAAATTTTTATGACACTATAATGTTTTAAAAAATGCAGGAGTAGGGAATCCATATGCTACTCAGTTTAGGATAAATTAATAAAATTCTGCGTATATTATCTACTTTAGTGATATCTTTGTGGTATCTTCAGTTAAATTCAAACTACTGTAAATCAATTCAGTAATAGTTACTGAAATAAAGAAAAAGAAGATAAAACCTTGAATAAATGTACCAAGGAAAAAACATTATAGTCTTGGCATGTTTATAGTTCAGTAGGACATTAGGCTAGCAATTTAACAAAAACCAAGTCTTCCAAAATATTTAAAAGTGGTGATGTATTCTTTCATACAACCTGGCTAGTGATTTCTTTAAAGATCTGGTGAATACATGGGCATTTACTTCCTGTTGAAGCCATGGACTGTTATTGCACTTTAACTAAGTAACCCAGGGGCTGTCTTTTTAAAGAGAGGACAGCCATAGTTTTTCTCAGGCTTGGACATTTGGTATTGGCAGTTTCGCTGTATGAAATCAGGCGAAGCTGCTTTTCTAGAGTCTGCTATTTATCTCTTAAAAAAAAAAAAAAAAAAAAAAACACCAAAGTTTGACTGACACTAATTTCCTGAACAAGATACTCTAGAAACTCCAGTTTATCTTATAAAATCATAACAGACAAGGTTTGTGATGTCCCCTCCACAAGATTCTTTATTCTGTCAGTTTATAGCATTTGAAATGACGGAAAGGGATGCGTTCCTTTCATATGCCATCCAGGAGAACAGAACCTGTCACCAACAGTGTAATGTGCTATGTATTATCACTCTGAGTGATCCAGAGGCCCAGAGACTGTCATCTTTTTAGACTGTACAAGTCAACACAAATAAAACTGAGGAGGCAAATGATAATGTCTCAGATAGAGCCAGGCTCATTCTGGCCATTACTTTTTATTCAAACCTTACAGATGACATGATGTGAAAAATGAGCCTATGTCTAGTTCAATGCCCATTAGTGTGTGAGCACATTATCTTCCACTTTTCACATTGAATCTCTCTGTACTCACTCTGCCAGTGAGAGTTCAGCAGCCTGTCAGCGAGAGGGGATTTTGACTACTTTAAAAAAAATTTATCTTATTATAAATAAATACTAAATATTACCTTTCTCTTCATAAATTGCAAATAATGTGAGCTACTCATTCAGAAAATGAGGCCCAGTGTTTCCTAAAGTTTCTAAGAGATTACTCTTCTGTTTGTAAATAATTAGAGGTGGCAACCCAGCTGTTGTTTTGAATAAAAAATATTCATTGAGAATAATTTTAAAACACTAAATAAAATTTCTATTCAAACAAATAAGCTGAGAATTTTAATCTGTGTTAAAAAGCACATTTTGAGTATGATAAGACTGCCCTATCATTTCCTATCCGTGATAAATTCTATAGTTTTCCATATCTAAATACCTCAGGCATTCCCTGTCAAAAACGGGATAAATTGTATAATTTTGTAATGTGTAAAAGACTCAGAAATATTTGTTTTCTGTAGAAATGTATTGCTAAAGAAAAGTCTGATGAATTCTTTGCAATCCTATTAGTTGCCAGGACCCTCATGTTGCTTCCATAAACATAAAGAAACATCTTTGTGCTTGGCGATGTGAAGAAATCAATTAATTTATCATAGCACTTCTTAAGTGTCACATGATTTTGGCCAGGGGTAGCAAATTGAACTATGAAAATGTACTTTTTAACAGCTCTATTGGATGGAAAATCTGACAGCCCTTGAAGTGTAGATTTGCCATCTTCAAAAATAGCTGAAAACACTCACACCCACTCACACTTTGAAAATAAATCCAATTCCTGAAGAGTTTTTTAACATGTTCACTAGCATTATCAATAGCTGTGTAAAATTCCTATGTTACTATTTGTAATCTTGAATCATCCCCAATACTCTCAAAATATTCCCCCAATTACCTTAGAGCAAGAATTAGCCACATTTTTAGTTTTCCTAAAGGATATAAGTACTAAGCATGAGATTGTTTTATTTCTATTATTTAAATTACAATGTATTTAATTAAAATAGAATTAAAAATTATCAGTATTGAATATGACTTGAAAGATATAACTTGAAATTTTTCTAACAGTTACTGCATATTTAGTTTGGCTATTACACTATCACTTGATGTACCTTTCTGTTGAATTACATTCCATTTTGTGGCCACAATAACAGCCTAAAGACATCTAAAGATCTTAGAAAAGGAAGCTAAATTTCTTGTTGGCAAACTTTCCCATGTGTCCTGTAACGGGAAGGTAACAGCATGTTTTATGATGAGCTTTATTTTATGCTGAAGTCGTCAGCCTTTCCCTCTTAGACTGAAGCATTGTTTGAATACCATAATTTCTTACCTCAGAAAATGGTTTACAATGTTTTCAGTTCCCTTCTGAAATGTCAATGATAGACATTACTGTCTGTGCAGAAGTTAAATGGTACCACACTGGAAGAATAGTAGATGAGCAGTATTTATTTTAACTTCATCTTCCATTTTCTTCTGCCTGGATTATCATCCTGTGTTATTTATAGTGAGAATGATGGTCTGAATGTACAAAACTGTGTGTACTGCCTGGGAGAGATATTAGAGTCATCGTGATGACTTTCTACGGTGAATATTTTGTCCAAATATAACAACAATGTTGGTGACATTAGCTGAGGTTTATTTTTAAATTCCAATTCAAAGGGTAAATAGCTTAATAGTCAATCAGTGGCCATCTTTGAGGAAAACCAAAAGCTTATGTTATGGGAAGGTATGAGATGCTTATATAGCACATGGTAAAATAAAATATTTTACCGCTTTTGTTTATGTAATATTTCAAAAAGTTTTATATTGATTGTATAATTATTTCGTTTCATATTGTCTTAAAACCAATGCATCTAAATGGACTAAAATTAAACAAGCATTTTCATTAAGAATAGAATGTCACCTTTTTTTCTTTTCTGTTCTTTTTAAATAACCATAGAGACTGGAATAATAGCAGCTTCTTTAACTGCTAAAATTGTAGTTTCTAAATAGAAACACCATTTAAAAATTTGAAAATTCACTTAATCCCCAATTAAGCTAATAAAAAATGTGAAAGGCTTTTTTTTCACTCTTTGTGATGAACCTGCTGTCCTTTACTTTCTCAGTATGACACTGTCCTTGGCACATGTACTTTTGAGAGTAGCTACTGAAACTAAATTAAAATGATACATTGGTGACCAATGAAAAGATGACATTGAAGGTAATTCAATTCATGGCCAAGAAAAATTTGTTACCGAAAAGTATACAAAAAAGAAGTAATTACTAGTAATTTGTATTCTGCTTTTAATCTCTTGATTATTAAGGATGAGCTTAATATATGTGTTCTACTTTCATATTCATAATTTGTTTTCGCATAGAGTTCACTGAATTAAACAATGTGTTCCTACACTTTCAACTTCTGTGTAAACAGCTTGTCTGTCTCTAAAAACACTCCTGTTGTATACTACTGTCTTAAATGGGCTTCTCTCTGTTTTTTTTCTTTGACTTTATTTTCTTTGCTCAGAAAAAAAAAAAAATGTCAAGTGTCTTTCTTAATCTAGCAGGTATATTTGCATTTTCCCAGGAAATATCCAACTGTTGATCTTTCTGACCTTGAATGACATGTATTCTAGATGTGATGCCACCTAATCCTTTTTTACTTTCTATAAAGAAAGAAGATAATCAACATTTTTCTAGATTTGAACATTCTCTTTATGCAAATTAATTATTGTTTTATTCTTTTATTAAATGGAGGGCCATTTTCTAGGTTTGTATATTTTCTTTATTCTTTATTTGATTATGTAAAATCTTGTAAATTTATTTTTACCACTAACAATATATTTAATGTATTGTTTAGTATTCTGTAGAAATGAAACTGTTGCAAAATCATAAACTTTTGGTATGTCCAGAGGAAACAATTAATTGTTCAACACTAGAATTGGAGAAAACAGGAATGGAAAAGGAATCACCTGTGATAAGGGCTTAATTGCTTAGGAAAGTCTTAATATTAGAAGCACTTATAATAGCAAAAAGAAATTATCTTTGGGGTTATAGTTTCTTAAAATGTTAACCTTACTCTAAATGTTCTACTTCATTAACACTGTATTTCACAGATCTCCAATTTCAAATAAACTCTTTTTCATGCCACAAAGTAAGTCAGCTTGCCAAAGATGTTAAAAGTGGAAGACCAGTTTTGTGCATCTCAAGACCACTATATTATTCAGGAGCAGATAATCTGTAATGAATCCAAAGTTGGTTTATCCAAATATTCCAGAATCCACTAGAGCTATATCTAGTAAGTTAGCCTTTTATTTTTCTCCCACAATCCCAATGGTAAATAACTACTTTAAAGATAAAGTACAAAAATAAAATAATCAATTGATGCAAACTTTCAGTGCTAGAGTTGTTTCAACTTTTTTTTTTGCTGACTGTTACAATAATAATACAATTTCTATGCTATACAAAAGTAGAGGAGTCATCAAAAAAGATATTCATTAGAAGCATATATTTATAACTCTTAGGAATTTGAGTGAGAAAAACATTATTTTAATGAAATTTTAAAATCTTCAAATAAAATAGAAGAAAACAGTAAGAACAAGAAAAATGGGATAAAATGATAAGGTATATCTAGAAAGCATAAAATATGAGTGGTTACAACCCAATCACAACAAATACAGAACCCCAGAATAATTAGTTGAGTAAGGTAAGTGGTAATTGAGGAGTCTGAGAATTCTCTAACACAATTATAACCCATAAATTGCTGCTGCCAAAACAATACCCCAATCAGAATGGAGTCCTCAGCAAAGAGATATGAGTAAAAGTACAGTAAGTGAGAGGAAGCTCTACAAACTCTAATTTGCCTAGGAATGCAGAAAAGACTGAACAATCCCACTAAGTAGCTGTGAGGCTATCACAGTGAAATAGACAAGAAGTTGACCAGAGTAGTACTCTAGAGTCAGACAATAGAGAGGTGGGGGGACCAACCTCCCAGATTAGCCCTGGGCTGAGGGGTTCACCTGAATGCAAGACTTTCAGTACTAAAACAGTCCCAGACAAACAAGGATAGTTAGTTACACTACATTAAGGACATTAGAATATTCCAAAAACTTTTCTTCAAAAGGACAAGGAACCAAGGCTATGCACGAAAAAATTCTGCAATTAGAAATAAAAAGCATAATAGGAACCCTGGGTGTAAATAAGACAAAAGATTCAGACATGAGGCTTGTATAGAAGATTCCATAAGAATTAAATCTCAGAAGTATAAAAGTGGCTACAAGGGAGGAGCTTTAAAAATACTTCATATTAATGACAGAATATGTAGTTCTTGATCAGTGAAATCAGAAAATCTACTACCTTCTTTCATCATTCAGAAAGTTTGTCTTAGAAGTTTTGGTACAACTCATCACATATAAACATGAGCAACATAAAATGATTATAGACACAATCCCTTAAAAATCATTGAAGAAAAGAAGACAATAAACTGAATAATGCAGTGATGGATAATGAAAAACGAGTAGAAAAAAGCATGGTCACAAAGTACATGAAAACTAGTGCCTATTAGTCTAAAATTCATTTTAAATTGTGAGAATATTATAGACTGTAAAAAATAAATCAAAATAGAAGAATTTGGACATGAGGTGAGCAAACAGCAACAGGATAGGAAAAGAAAGATGACTGCTGGGAAAAATAAAAGGAAAAATTCAGAAATCAAGACTAAACTACAATGAAAACAAGAGCAAGGAAAGTACTGTAATGAAAATGGAAAATATAAAGAAGTAAAAAAAGTAGTTAATAAAGAGACAAATATTTGAGAAAAATATAGATTAAGAGTAAAGTGATAAAAGAGAAAAGACATGTAAAAAAGATCCACTGTGAGTATAATTTAGGTCCTTGAAAAAGAAAGCCCAAGCTACGGAATAAAGCAAATTCTATAAATAATTATTCAACAGTTATCAAAATGATCATTCTCACTTTTTTAAGATTCATGTACATATTCTACAGACCAGTCAACATCAAGAGCTATTTTCATTCATCTATTGGTCTTTAAAGATAAAGAAATAGTTTATAAGCCGATAAGTAATCGGGCAAAAAGATTGAGTTACCTGTAAGTTCAATCCTATGTTATGTACATTTGGGAATTCAGGTAACATGCAAATTCTGACAAGTTTTTCCTGGAGAATCTTCAAACAAAATCTTTCAAACAAAAAATTGTAAAAGTTGTTTTGGTATAAGTTTTGTGGTGAGTATAGAATATATTTAATACAGGTATACCACTGAATAATATAAATAAAGTTGATAGAATACTATGCAAATGTCATTGAAATAAAAAATATGTAGAATACAACTAACAAAAAATTGAAAATGGAAGACAAGGGTATGTAAAAAGTAGAATAACCTTTATGATAGTTACTCATATATTAATTTAAAGTAAATTTGATGCTGGGGAGAAGAAAGGAAGGGGAAAGAGATGCCATTAGTAACTCTAAGTATTAATCCTAGTAGAAAATAAAAATAAATTATTCAGATAGGACTATAATAATATAATAATATATTTCTTATTTTTGTTAAGATTAAATAATACAATAACATAATGATTTATATATGATAATCCTTGCAAAATACTTTTATTATTCCTTCAGGGTTTGCTTGGCAGACAGAATTGAAGAAAATATATTTTCCTAAATCAAAACTCTAAAGTTATTATATAAAGATACCATTAGAAAAAATGCAAATGTTCTGAAATATTTAAAAAACTAGAAAATAAACATATTGTAAAGTTATTTTACAGTACCTTAATTATATAATTTATATTTTAAAAGCTTTCACTTACATTTCCTACATAGAAATTTGACTAAATGAAGATGATTACATGGCTCATTTTAGTAATGTAAGTGGTCAGTCTTCACAATTAAAAGAATCTAATGTTTAAATTGGCTGAAAAATAGCACTCAACTCTGCTGAATATGAAAGATGCACATAAAGAACAGGAGATTCAGAATGATTAAAAAGAAATGGATCAACAAAGATATACTAGGGAAGTACACATGAAACCATACTAGAATCATGATTTTGTAATAGAAAAGTAGAATGCAGATGGAAATGGAAGGAAGGAAAAAAGGAAAGAAGGAAGGAAGGAGGAAGGGAGGGAAGGAGGGAGGGAGGAGAGAGGGAAAGAAAGAAAGAAAAATAAAGGAAAGGAAAGGAAAGGAAAAGAAAGAAAAAGAACGGAAAGGAAAATAAAGAAAGAGAAAGAAAGAAATGAAGAGAAAAGAAAGAGAGAAAGGAGAAAGATAAAAGACAAAATGCTAAATGTAAACCTCAAAATACAGTGTCTACTAGTAACACTTACATACCTAATAAGAAAGCAACAGCTTTTATAGCAAGATCCTAAAGAACTAAGATAAATAAAAAGAAAAAATGATAATGGTAGTTTAACACATTTCTTCATTCCAACAGAGATTCAGGGAAAAAAAATAGAAGATTATAGTTGTACATAATCCATAATATGGATTTCATTTACATAAAGAGGTGAATGTATTTGAATAATAGTATTTAATAAAGAATCATTATTTTCCCATACAGTTTTATATTGGTAAAATATAAATAATACAGAAGATCCTCTATGATGAAAATGTAAATAAATGAGCCTCATTAAAAAATAAAACACAAATTTCCTCCCATTTGTAAATTTAAAATTATATCATTAAGTAGTTCATAGCCAAGGGAAAATAGCAAATGAAATTGCAGATTTTAAAATAAAATAGTAAAACAGTATTACAGCATTTATGAAACACAGTTAAAGCACTGGTTCAAGAAACATTCACAGCAGGTAATACAGGAAAATACTAAAAATAAATAAACAATGGAAACATGCAATCCAGAAAAGCTGCAAAAAACACCAAAAACTACACTAAAAAAAGTAAACCAAACCTAAAAAAAGAAATAAAATTAAATGTTAAAAATAGATATTAGTAAAATATGTTCAATGTATAGTAGATAACACTATGCAATTATATATTAAAATATGATATATGATTAGCATAATACAAGAAAAAAATGAGAAGAAATGCAAATTACCAATATCAAGAAGAAAACATGGGACATCACCATAGATTTAATGACAATTTTAAAAGATTATAATATGTTCTAAACATTTTATGTCAATAAACCGGACATTTTCAGAAAATGGACTTATTCCTTGAAATCACAACTTGCCACCTAAAGGAAGAAGAAATAGAGTACTGGAACATCTGGCATGTCTTAAGGAAAGTAAATCACTTATTAAAAACCTTTGCATAAAGAAAGTAAATCATGTTCATATAGCTTAATAATTAACTTTTCCAGACATTTAAGAATTAAATATTTTCTTGTTCAAAATTGTATTGTAAATTAAAAAAAAATAAAATTGAG
>NW_016808703.1:1954876-1985187 GCF_001698545.2 Rhinopithecus bieti
ATATATATATATATATAAATGATAATACATCGTTTGCCCCTTTTGTTAGACAATATACATTGGGTACATGTTATGAATAACAATGAAATTAGCTTGTAACTTCTTCCCTCCAACAGCCAATTTTTGTCAACTATATTATCATCCTTGATGGTTGCCTTTGTATTTGTAAATATGTTTTTACTTATAACAGTCATTTGCTATCTTTATCCTTTTACAAGTCTTTAAATTTATTCTAGTTTCTAATAGCCTCTCTCTCATCTCATCTATATATAGACTGATTATAAAAAATCTAAGGTTAGTTTCTTGCAGACCTTTTTTTTTTCTCTTGGTCCCAAATGTGGTTGGAAACATTTAAAAGAATAAGAAATTGGAACAGTTCATCTGGCACAACCTGACAACTACAGTTTAAAGCCACACATTTGATGGGGTTCTTTGATGAACATGGAACAAAACTGTCTTTTTAAAGTCTCCAGCCTCTCCAACAGCTAATATGGACAAGAAAGCCAACAAAAGTGGTAAAATACATTCTGATGTCTAAAAATAATTCATATCATTTCATTTTATATAATCGAACTATTGCTTTTACTGTTTCTGATTGCTAAAGACTTGCGAAGCCAGTTCCATATTTGCTAAAGTTGTCAAGGTCTACCATCTATTTGCAAGGACTGTAATTCAAGTACTCAAGTCCTAAGGTCTATGCCTGCAGCTTTAACTTTATAAAAAGTTTCTGTATAGAGCCATCATAACCTACAACTAATCCAACATGGTACAAAAAAAAAAAAAAAAAAAAAAAAAAAAAAAACATGCAACAATTTCTTAAATTCTAAAGCTTCCTTACTATGCTTTAACTGCAAGTATTGTGCTTCCCAAAGGAGTTTCTAGGTCAATTATCCAAGTTCCTAATCTTTGCAGCAAAAGTTGATAATATGTCCTTTGTAAATAACCAATTAAATAAACGAAATTAGGCAAATGGAGGCAAAACTATTTTATGTAGTGCTAATGATGTGAATATGAAAAACAGCTTACTGTGAAAGCCACATAGCCTTTGCAGCTTTCTTCCAAATTAAATTATCTCACTAGTCAGAGGTAGTGATGGGAAACTACAAACTTTTCTGATATACATTTGTACTCCTAAAATCATGAAAAAACCATAATATGCTAGTATTTTGCAGGTAGGCAGAGTCCCAGGGAAAGGATACTAAACCAAACATGATTGTCAGCATCCGCAGAGCTCACCAATCATGTAGCTTATTCTTTCCCGAAGCGATGGAAGATTGAGAGAATGGGGCAAGAAGTGAAGAATGTAGTGTACGTCTTTCAACATTGAAACAAATTATTAAAATGCCTATCTCTTCACATTTGCCAACTCTTCTCGTCTACCTTTGCTTCTTGTCTCTCATTTTGTCCTTCTTAATTCACTTTTCTTTCTAAAATATTCTTTGTGAGTATATTTAATGTTGTTTGATGAAGAATACACTCAACATTTTTTGCCTGAAATATTTATTTTTCCCTCACTTTTGAACAGCAGTTTATCGGTGTATAGAATTCTAGATTGACCCATTTTTTTCTCAGCACATTGTTACTACAAAATAATTTATTTTTTTCTTCTACTTTTATTTTAGGTTCGCGGATATATGTGCAGGTTTGTTATATGGGTAAATTGCATGTCACTGAGGCTTGGTGTGAGAATGATCCTGTCACCAAGGTAGAGAGTATAGTACCAATAGGTAACCTTCCAAGGCATGCCCCCCTTGCACACTCCCCCTTCAAGCGGACAACAGTGCCTCTTGTTCCTATCTATGTGCCCATGTATATTCAATGCTTAGCTCCCACTTACAAGTGAGGACATGATGTATTTGGTTTCATGTGGTTTTTCTGTTCCTGTATTAGTTCACTTAGGATAATGGCCTCCAGCTCCATCAATGTTGTTGTAAAGAACATGATTTCATTATTTTTATGGCTACATAGTATTCCATGATGTAAATGTATCACATTTTCTTTGTCCAGTCCATATTGATGGGCATCTTGGTCATGTATTTGCTATTGTGAATAGCTCTGTGATGAACATACAGATGTGCCTTTTTGGTAGAACTGTTTATTTTGCTTTGGATATATACCCAATAATGGGATTGCTGAGTCAATCCTATTAAGTTCTTTGAGAAATCTCTGGGGTGCTTTCCACAATGGCTGAATTAATGTACATTCCCATCAGCAGTGTATAAATGTTCTCTTCTCTGCAGCATCACCAGCAATTGTTTTTTGACTTTTTAGCAATAGACATTCTGACTAGTGTGAGATGGTATATCACTGTGGCTTTGAGATGTATTTTTCTAATGATTAGTGATCGTGAGCACTTCCTCATGTTTTGGGCTGCATGCATGTCTTCTTTGAGAAGTTTTTGTCCATGTCCTTTGCCCATTTTGATAGGGTTATTTGTTTCTTGTTGATTTTTAAACTTTTCCTTATAGATTCTGTATATTAGACAGTAGTTGGATGCATAGTTTGTAAATACTTCCTCCCATTCTGTAGGTTGCTTGTTTACTTTGTTAATAGTTTCTTTTGCTATGCTGAAACTCTTAAATTAATTAGTGCCTAGTTATCAACTTGTGTTTTTGTTGCAATTGCTTTCAGGGACTTAGTCATAAATTCTTTCCAAGACCAATGTTCACAATGGTATTTCCAAGGTTTTCTTCTATGGTTTGTATTGGTTTTGGCCTTATATTTAAGTCTCTAATCCATCTTGAGTTAATTTTTGTATATGGTGAATGGAAGGAGTCCAGTTTCAGTCTTCTGCACATGACTAGCCAATTGTTTCAGCATTATTTATTAAATAGGGAGTTCTTTCTCCATTGCCTGTCATTGTCAACGTTGTCAAAGATCAGGTGGCTGTAGGTGGATGGCATTATTTCTGGGTTCTCTATCCTTTTCCATTGGGCTATGTGTCTGTTTTTATACCCATGCCATGCCATTTTGGAAACTGTAGTCATTTAGTATAGTTTGAAGCTGGGTAGTGTAATTCCTCTGACTTTGTTCTTTTTGCTTTGGATTGTGTTGCCTATTTGCACCTTTTTTTGTTTACATAGGGATTTTAGAATACATTATTTTTCTAATTCTCTGAAGAATGTCTTTAGTATTGTGATAGAAATAGCATTGAATCTGCAGATTACTCTGAGAAGTATGGCCATTTTACCAATATTGTTCTTCTTATCCTTGAGCATGGAATGTTTTTCCATTTGTCTGTGTCATCTCTGATTTCTTTCAGCAGTGTTTTTAGATTGTTGCTGTAGAGATCTTTTACCTTCTTGGCAAGCTTTATTTCTAGGTATTACATTATTTTTGTAGCTATCCTAAATGATATTGTATTTTTGATTTGACTTTGAGCTTGGTTATTATTGCTGCATAGAAATGCTACTAATTTTTGCACATTGATTTTATATCCTGAAACTTTACTGAAGTCATTTATCACTTCCAGAAGCCATCTGACAGAGTCTATGAGGTTTTCTAGGTATAAGGTCATAGCATCTGTAAAGAGATGATATGATAGTTGGATAGAGATAGTTGGACTTTCTCTATTCCTATTTGGATGCCTTTTATTTCTTTCTCTTGCCTGATTGTTCTGGCAAGAACTTCCAATACTATGCTAAATAGCAGTGGTGAGAGTAGGTATCCTTGTTTTGTTCCAGTTCTCAGAGGAAATACCTGCAGATTTTCTTCGTTCAGTAGGATGTTGACTGTGGATTTGTCATAGATGGCTCTTATTATTTTGAGGTATGTTCCTTCACTCCTAATTTGCTGAGGACTTTTAACATGAATAGGTGTTGAATTTTATTGAAGATCTTTTCTGTGTTTATTGAGATGATCATATGGTCTTTGTTGTCAATTCCGGTTATATGGTGAATTACATTTATTGATTTGAGTACGGTAAACCAACCTTGCATCCTAGAGATAAAGTCTACTTGATCATGGTGAATTAACTTTTTGATATGCTACAGGATTCAGTTTCCTAGTATTTTATTGAAGAATTATGTGTCTATGTTTATCGGGGATATTGGCCTGGAATTTAGTTGTTGCTGTGTCTCTGGCAGGCTTTTGTATCAGAAAGATCCTGGCTTCATAGAAAAAAATTAGGAAGGAGTCCCTCCTCCTCATTTTTTTGGAATAGTTTCAGAAGGCATGGTACCAACTATTTGTACATCTGGTAGAATTTGGGTGTGAATTCATCTGGTCCTAGGCTTTTTTTGGTTGGTAGGATATTTATTACTGATTCAATTTTGGAACTCATTATTCATCTGTTCAGGGTTTAAATTTGTTCCTAGTTCAGTCTTGGGGGGGCATGTGTCTCCAGGAATTTATCAGTTTCTTCTAGGATTTCTAGTTTATGTGCTTAGAGGTGTTCATAATAGTCTCTGAGGATTTTTTTGTGTTCCTGTGGGGTTGGTTATAATGTCACCTTTGTCTTTTCTGATTGTGTTTATTTGGATCTTCTCTTTTTCTCTGTATTAATCTAGCTAGTGGTTTATTAGCATAGTTTAACCTTTTGAAGAACTAACTTGTGTTTCTTTTTCTTTTATTTAGATGGAGTCTCACTCTGTCACTCAGGCTGGAGTGCAATGATGCGATCTCAGCTCACTGCAACCTCAGCCTCCTGGGTTCAAGCGATTCTCCTGCCTCAGCCTCCTGAGTAGCTGGGATTACAGGCATGTGCCACCATGCCTGGTTAATTTTTGTATTTTTAGTAGAGACGGGGTTTCACCATGTAGGGCAAGCTGGTCTCGAATGCCTGACCTCGTGATCTGCCTGCCTCAGCCTCCCAAAGTGCTGGGATTACAGGCCTAAGTAACCATTCCCAGCTTCATTGATCCTTTGTATGAATTTTCACATCTCAATTTTTTTCAGTTCAAGTCTGAGTTTGGTTATTTCTTTTCTGCTAGGTTTGGAGTTGGTCTACTCTTGTTTTTCTAGTTCCTCTAGGTGCAACAGCTGGTTGTTAATTTGAAGTCTTCCTAACTTCTTGATGTAGGCATTTAGTGCAATAAACTTTCCTTTTAATATTGCTTTAGCTGTGTTCCAAAGACTCTGTTATGTTGTTTCTGTTTTCATTATTTTCAAAGCATCTTTAAAATTTCTGCCTTAATTTCATTATTTCCTCAAAAGTCATTCAGGAGCAGATTATTTAACTTCCATGTAATTGTGTGGTTTAGATAGATCTTTTTAGTATTGCTTTCTATAATATTTTGTGTGTGTGCTGTATTCGCAGAGTATAAATGATATGATTTCTTTTCCTATTTAATTTGTCGAGACTTGCTTTATGGCTGAGCGTGTGATTGATCATAGAGTATATGCTGTGTGTAGATGAGAAGAATGAATATTATGTGGTTGATTGGTGAAGTATTCTGCAGTTTTCTATTAGGTCTAATTGGTTATGCACCAAATTTATATCCAGAAGATATTTGTTAGTTTTCTGCCTCAGTGATCTGTCGAGCACTGTCATTGGCATGTTGAAGTCCCCCAATATTATTGTATTGTTGTCTAAATCTCTTAATAGATTTCTAAGGAGTAGTTTTGTGAATCTGGGTGTTCCAGTGCTGGGTGCATATATATTTGGGATAGTTAAGTCTTCTTATTGAATTAAATCATTTACTATTATGTAATGCTATTCTTTGTCCTTTTTGATCATCGTTGGCTTAAAGTCTGCTTTATCTGATATAAGATATACCCTTGCTCTTCTTTGTTTTCCATTTGATTAAAAGATCTTTCTCTACACCTGTCTTTTGAGCTTTTGGGTATTGTTGGTTGTAAGATGGGTCTCTTGCAGACACCAGGCAGTTGGGTATTGCTTCTTTATTTAACTAGGCACTCTATGCCTTTTAAGTGGCATATGTAGCCCATTTACATTCAGAGTCAATATTGATATGTGAGGAATTGATCCTATCATTATGCTATTAGCTGGTAGCTATGTAGACTTAATTGCATAGTTGCATTATAGTGTCAATGCGACATAGGCCTAAGTAGGATTTTGTGGTGGCAGTTACTGTTCTTTCATTTCCATGTTTAGCACTCTTTAGGAGCTTTTGTAAGGCAGGTTTAGTGGTAATGAATTCCCTTAGCATTTGTTTGTCTGAAAATGATTTAATTTTTCCTTCTCTTTTGAAGCTTAGGTTGGTGGGCTATAAAATTCTTGGATGGAATTTCTTTTCTATGAGGATATTAAAAATAGGCCTCAAATCTCTTCCGGCCTGTGAGGTTTCTGCTGAAAGGTTAACTGTTCACCTGATATGGTTCCCTTTGTAGATGACCCGCCCCTTCTCTCCAGCTGCCTTTAAGATTTTTTCTTTCATGTTGACCTTGGAAAATCTGAGGACTCTTTGTCTTGGGGATGGACATCTTATTTAATACATATTATCTCACATACACAGTTATCTGAATTTCTTGAATTTGCATGTTGACTTCTAGAAATACATAGTTCTCTGAATTTTTTGAATTTGTATGTTGACTTCTAGAAATTGGGAAAATTTTTGTGCAATATACTCTTAAGTATGTTTTCCAAGTTGCTTGCTCTGTCTCCTTCTCTTTCTGAAGTGCCCATAAGGTTTGGTCTCTACATAATCCCATATTTCTCAGAGGTTTTGTTCATTATTTAAAATTCTTTTATCTTTATTTTTGTTTTTCTGTGTTGCTTTAAAGGCCCAGTTTTCAAACTCTGAGATTCTTTCCTTAGCTTAGTCTATGTGCTTCTATGCAGAAGTGTCCCCTGCCCACAGTGCCCCTCATACCAGAGCACATCTTACTTGCAGCAACCCTGATGGAGTGCCTCCCATCTGCCGTGCCACTGCTGCCCCTGCTGGAGCATCTCTTGCCCATGATGCCCCCATTGGAGCAACTCCTGCTTGTGATACCCTCCACTAGAGTGTCTCCTCCCTGTGGGGTACCACCAGAGCACTTGCACCCATAACCCTACTGCCTTCTCCTACGGAGTGCAGTTGCCAGTGACCTGGGAGAACCTCAGTCCCTCCACCACAACTGGAGCTTGACTTTGAGGAGCTAGAGGACAAAGTTGTGGTCTTAGACCCAGCCTCCTATGGTGAGAACATACAGCCCAGGAGTGTGGGGCTGGTCCTTGCCCTCGAAAGCCACTCAGGAATGAAGCCATTCAACTATACCAAACTTGTGCCACAGTCAAATCCTCATAGGCAATAAAATGATAGAAACAAAAAGCCCTGTTCAAAGCACAACAACTTCAAAGGATAAAGGAACATTCACTTTCCCAGATGAGAAAGAATTAACAGAAGAACTCTGGGAACTCAAAAACCCAGAGTATCTTCTTACCTCCAACTGATCATGCTAGCTCCACTGCAATTAATTCTAACCATATTTAAATGGCTGAAATGTCAGACATAGAATTAAGAATCTGGATGGCAAGGGAACTCACCACAATACAAGAGAAGATTGAAACCCCATCCAAGAAAAACAGGAAAACAATCCAAGGGTTAAAAGATGACATACCCATTTAAAGAAAGAACCAAACTGACCTGGAAATAAAAAATTCACTACTGAAATTTTGAAATAATCTTAAGGTATCTGCTGTTGTATAAAGACACTTGCTACTATGAGTGTTACTCTATAGAGGTACTTTGAACTTTTTCCTGGTATTTTAAAGATCTCTTTCTTTATGCTTAATGTTCTGCAGTTTTATTACAAAGACTTTGCATGTCTTAATTTATCATAAGTCTCATGATTTCCAAATCTGAAGACTCACAGCTTCATCAATGCTAATTTATTATCTTTGGCTATTATCTCATTCCATTTTTTGATATTCTTTATCACAAATGCTCTTAGGTCTATATTGGCATGTTTATTCTATGTTTTTTTACATTCGTGTTTTCTCATGTCTTTTATATTTGGATGTTTAACTGAAGCTTTTCTTCACGTTACTTTCCAATTTGCTAATCCTATGTTTGGCTAGTCAGTCTAGACTTTTATGCCCATTGACTTTTTAATTTTTATTATAACACTTTTTCACATATGGGCTTAATTTTTTAAAGTATCTTCTTTTTTTCATAGCCTCTTGCTTTTTACGATGCTTTCTATTTTATTTCATTTAAAATGAAACAAATTATATGGTCTTTATATTCTTCTACCTAGAGTTTTGGGATGCTCTAATTTTCCAGGTTGTATGTATCAATGGTGGGTTGCCATTTCATGTAGTTTATATTTTGAGTATGAATGTATTTTGAGCAAAATTGTTTCATTTTTCTAGCAGATGTTCAATGCATTCTGGGTATCACTGAACAGTCTGGTAGAAGTATCATCACTACCAGACTGTTCTCAGTTCAGTATCAAATGGTACACTAGTGATATGAAGAAGTAGAGCTCACAGGAGTCTACTTTGGCGACAGTGGCAGACATTCAGTTTCCAGACACATCAGTGATAGTTATTCCAGATGTAGATCAGGTTCCAATCTCAGAAGTGATAGGGGAAGAGAGTGGTAAAATTAATGTGTGCCCAGAAGCAGTGCAGTGCTGTCTACTTGAACATTTTTCAAGCCAATAGCTTGCTGCTTGGTTCTACTTAAATTTCCCAGTCCATTTTTTTTAACTTACAGTTAAGAATCCTAGCAAATGCAAGATTGTTTTCTGTTTACTACTCCACTTATCAATTTATTTAACAGCATTTATTTTACTATGAAATTTCTTTTCTTAATTTTAACATTAGGTAAAGTTTATGGCTTAGATTTAGGAGCCGGGTTAACAAAACTACAATTTTTCATATGATGTTTTATTTGAAATTATGTGAGTTACATGTAATAATAGTACAAATATACTCTAATTGGTGAACCTATTTTCTTGAAAGGGAATACTCACTCACTTCATCATTTATACTGGCTGCATTATATTCCATTGTTAAAATATATCAAAGATTGTTCTATACCTAAATAGAAGGCAATTATGTATTATCCAATCTTTTTCTATTAAAAGCAACCCATGATAACCTAGTAAACAAATATGTTTAAGTTCTGAAAATCCTTATAATGGGATATTACATAATCAGTTAAAATTATGTTTATGAATAATTTTGTAACATTATAAAATAATGCACACAGTTTGAAATAATGTGTAAAGAAAAATTTCAAAGTAAGTATATTTTTTAAAGAACTGTGGTTACTTGGCACGAGTGATTTTTCATTGTTATAATGTTTATTCTGATACTCTACAATAAATATGAGATTAGTTAATGAATTTTTTAAGTTGAATTCTGAATAATGCTTATTTTTTGCATGAAGGTGTTTGTATTCTAATTTTACTATGTGTATCATTCCATTTTCGTGATGCTGTGAAAAAACACTGGAGACTGGGTAATTTATAAAGAAAAAGAGGTTTAAGGGACTCAAAGTTCCACAAGGTTGGGGAGGCCTTTCAATCATGGAGGAAAGAGACAGAGGAATAAAGGCACGTCTTACATGGCATCAGGCAAGAGAGCATGTGCAGAGGAACTGCCTCTTATAAAACCATCAGATCTCATGAGACTTATTCACTATTATGAGAACAGCATGGAAAAAATCCATCCCATGAGTCGGTTACCTTTCACCAGGTCCCTCCCATGACACATGGGTATTATGGGAGCTACAATTCAAGATGAGATTTGGGTAGGGATACAGCCAAACCGTATCACTATGGGATTGATTTATAGAAATAGGATTACTGTATTAAAAGCATAAAGTTACCCTTAAAGAATAACTTTTATATTCAGTCAAATTCGCTTATTTCAAGTTTTTAGGATTATGCTGAATTAAGTATATTTCTAGAGTCTGGATATCTTAACTGCACAGGAATAGAATGATCCAACTCCAAGAGATAAATTAAGACAAAACATCTACTTTAAATACTACTTATTGGATCAATATTTCCAATAAAGGGAAACTAGTAGGTTATATCAAAGCAGGCGAAGGCTGCATTCTGAGATACTTATTTTGGTGTTTTCATTCAGAATTTTGTTTTCACATTTTATTAGCTAAAGAAACTCTGTATATTTAAACATTTTTGAAAGAAGTCGTTCTATAATAAATAATGGAATATTCTAGAAAGGAAAGAAAACTAAGAAAGCAGCTGGAAGATTTCTGAGAAAAGAAACAAAGACCACATGTTTAGAAAATATATTTAATATCAGGATTCTAGTTAAAATTTTTTTGCAATGATTGTGTTAAAAAGATTAAATTTCATCTAATGTATCTGGTGTAAAAATAATTTTAGGTTATTCACTGCTTATGCTTTTAACATTAATTCCATATTTTAACTGTCACTTTTCTGGATTTCTTGGAGGCATTTTCACAAATGCAATAAACAGTCATTAGCATAACAACATGTCAATATCTTCATTAATATGATGTATTGGCAATCTATTGTGGATATGTAATATAATATGAAAGATTTAAACAAAAATTAGAAATAAAGAATTTAGATTTGTGTCTTTGGTTTTATACAGCAGATTTTGTACCTTACTTCATTTGAATCCATGAAAGCATAATATCAACTTGCAAAAGATTTTGCACATCTGTTAAAATGCAACTGGTCTATGCTGTCCACCAGCAGTGAAGTGCAAAGGATTCCACCACAGACTCTATTTCCAGATTGTTAATTCCCTTCCAGATGGTACTGCAGAAGGCTGCATGGAGTGTATGACTTTTTTAGCCAATTCATGAAAAATTCTATTCCAAGAAGAAAATCTCTATTCTAAGTAGTGACATGTAATATAGACATCTTAGGTTGAGCACTCTTTCTCACCCGGTAGTTGAACATACATAGCAGTTCATAGTTAGACATGTTCATTACCTAGTGTACTAGTAATCAAGGGTATATTCTTTCTCTAGGAAAGAAAGGTAAGGTAAGCCCCTTACATTCATCAGCAATGTTACATATGTGGAACATAAAGTGTATTTTTAAACCAATTAATTCTATTCTTTTCTTTTCTTTTTTTCTTTTTTTTTTTTTTGAGATACTGTCTTGTTCTGTCACCCAGGCTGGAATGCAGTGGTGTAGTCATAGCTCACTGCCGCCTTCAACTCCTGGGTCTAAGCAATCCTCCTGACATGGTCTCTCAAGGTGGTGAGATTACAGGTACCCAACACCATGACCAGCCTCAAATAATTTTATAGTCTATTATAATTTTTTCATCATTTTATTATATTTCCAAATATATGAAACATAACGAGAAACCTATATGGATAACAATATGCAAATACAATTTAGATATGTTCATATAAATTAAGTTCTAGTCTTTTGTGTATTGATTTTTGATATAGAGAAAAGAAAGAGTCATTTTTAAATGGGAGGGAAGTCCAGAAGGAGATTTTAAAAGAGGAAAAGTTATCATTTATGTTATAAAACATACACAAATAAAATATCAAAGGGAGTAGAACACTATGCATGACTGTTTGCTATCCAGTGATTGCCTTCCTGTCATCAAGTATTTCTGCCCTAAGAAGGTGCATACCTGATTTTGGAGGGCAATAATTTAAAGTAAATGTAAAGAAAATACAAATTTTACAATTAATACTTAGCACCTTTCATATGTAAAGATGTAGTTTAAGACATCACTCTTTGCCAGTCTCAAACACGTATAAAATTAGTAAACATTTATTAAAGAATAGATTCTAAAAAAATAAGTTTGGTGCAATGTTAAAAATAATCTACTATAAAATTAAAGTGTTACAATTTTGGGTTTTACACAAAAATATCTAAAGAAATGTTAATCTGTGAGTTTGTCTTATGTCTCCATAATCTCAGGCCCAATGTGTGGATTCAGTCAACCTATGGAGGAAACTGGGACATACATATCTCATTCAATTGTTTAATCTTTTGGTGCTACCCATTGTTCAAAGGAAAGGGCGGCAAGAGGACAAGAAAGTTCATCAATGGAGGACAAGTTATCTGAAGATGCATTGATCAAGTTAGAGAAGAGGCACAGAGAAACAGAGTGAACAATGTGAGGAACTTTTGGGGGCTGAAATGAAAAATAAATAAAAGTTTCTAGTTGTTCTAGGTTTATTTTGTATATTTTTATTCAAAGTAAACACCAATTTCATATGAACACCAATGAGCACTTTATCAACCTTTAGGATTGCATTAGTCCGTTCCCACATTGCTATAAAGAACTACCTGAGACTGGGTAATTTATGAAGAAAAGAGGTTTAACTGACTCACAGTTCTGCAGGCTGTACAGGAAGCATGGCTGGGGAGGCCTCAGAAAAGTTACAATCATGACAGAAGGCAAAGGGGAAGCCGGCAGATTTTCACAAAGGTGGAGCAGGAGAGAGCGAGCAAAGGGGGTAGTGCTACACACTTTTAAACAGGCAGATCTCATAAGAACTCACTCACTGTGGCAAGAACAGCAAGGGGAAATCACCCTCATGATTCAATCACTTCCCACCAGCTCCCTCCCCCAACATTGAGGATTAGAATTCAACATGAGGTTTGTGTGGGGACACAGAGCCAAACCATATCAGGATCATTTGACTTGACTGTCAGCTTCAGAATACAGAAAAGGACAGAGAGAAAACAAGGGTCTTGAGTGTAAAGGTAGTTTGTATAATGTGAGGAGGAGGAGTTTATATGGAGCAAGGCATTATCCTCTAAATCAGGGGTTAGCAAACTTTTGTTGTAAACAGTCATATAGTAAATATTTAAGGCTCTGTGGACCACACCTTCTCTGTCACAGCTACATATTTCTGCCATTGTTTGCCAAAAAGCAACTGTAGGAAATAAACAAAACAAGTGAGCATGACTTTGTGTCGATAAAACTTTATTTATTGAAAAATGCCATCTAATTTTATATGTCATAAAATCATAGTTTTATTTTGTTTCCAATCATTAAAATTTTCTTTTAGAGATGGGGTCTCATGATTTTTTCCAGGCTGGCCTCCAACTCTGGGGCTTTAAAGAACCTCTCACCTCAGCTTCCCAAATAGCTAAGACATCAGACTTGCACCACCACGCATGGCCAAAACTTTTTGAAATGCAAAAAGCATTTTTAGCTAGTGAACAGTACAAAAATCAAGTGGCAGGCGAGATTTGCCATTCAACCTGTACTTTGCTGGCACTTGCTTTAAAGTAGTGGTCTCCAAAGTCAGGTATGTACCTTCTTAAGGTAGCAATACGTGATGACAGGAAGGCAATCACTGGAGAGCAAACAGTCAAGCAACAGTGTTCTACTCTCTTTCATATTTTATTTGTGTATGTTGTATAATCTAGATATGTATTTAATATTGTAATAGATGATAAATAAGTATATAAAGTGTACTCCAAATTTCATTTTAGCTGACAGAGATCACAATCCAAACATCTGGTGACTAATTTCCTAATATAGCTTCTCAACTATTGGTATAAGTAATACATGTAGGACCCAGCGGTATGCTGAATGAAATACAAAGTTCTTTTGTGGGTTTTCTTTTTTTTTTTTTTTTTTTTTTGAGATGGAGTCTTGCTCTGTCTCCCAGGCTGGAGTGCAGTGGCACTATCTCAGTTCACTGTAACCTCCCACTCCCAGGTTCAAGCGATTCTCATGCCTCAGCCTCCTGAGTAGCTGGGATTACAGGCACGAGCCACCACACCTAGCTAATTTTTGTATTTTTAGTAGAGAGGGTGTTTTGCCATTTTGGCCAGGCTTGTCTCAAACTCCTGACCTCAAGTGATCCGCCTGCCTTGGACCCGCAAAGTGCTGGGATTGAAGGCATGAGCCACCGCATCTGGACCAAAGTTTTCATGATAATGACCAATAAACCACTGCTTTCTCAATCTCCAGATAAGTTGCAAGTGTGCTATATCATTTTGGGTCTACCCTGTATATTGCAGATTCTCTGTATCTAATATTTGACATTGCAGAACATCATTCAGTGTTTTTCTTCATCCTTCAACCACAGAAGTGTTTTAATACGTCTCTTCCTATCAACCCGTTTGCCAGAGATTATCCACTGTGCTTCTCCCTTATCCCTTCTTCAGTCCCAGGCTGAGCGGAAGAAAGCATAGCCCTAACATATGCAAATGTTTAAGAAATCCAGGAAGAGCAGACCTCCTTGCATTAAATGGCTTAGGCGGATAAGTTGCTGAAGGTTCTCTTTTATTTGGCTCAATTTTATCACTGAAATACACATCTGAAAATGAGGGTAGGAGAGGAGGTGTTGGAGGTTTAAGAAGAGAGGATTCCCTTTTGAAGGACATAGAAATCTCCCGGAGTGCCTTTTTAAAATCTGAGTCATTGATCATGGGGCTTCAGCAGGACCATCCAGGGTAGATTCTGTTCTCATCATCATTTTACCACTGGTGCAAGGTAAAAATACCGCTCATCTCTTTTTAAGAAAATTACATCAGCAATGCTGTTAGACTTAGCTTACGTATATCAATTCTATTTTTTCATTGAATAAAGTATACAACATGAAAAAAATCACTTTATTCCTTTTCAGCATGTGGATTTTAACTACGTATATACATCATGAGTCACATTTATCTTCATTGAAAGAAAGACTCATAATCGTCATTAGATATTCAAAGATTTTATCTTCCTTCTTTCCCTGTGCACATTTTGTAAGGCTATCAGAAAGTCAATTCTTGCCATAATGCAACCCTTTCACTCCTACATCATTACTTTTTTTTTCTATTCAGTTGTATCACTCCTATCAAGTTAAAAAATTGTTTACACATGCACACACACACCAAGTACAGTACATTAATTAATATGCAAATTAAAAGTGTTTTCAAAATATTTTTGAGAGGAATTAAATCCAATGTACGATCGAAAAATTACTACAAATTATTATTTGTGTTCAGTCATCATTAAGATATCTAAATTAATTATTCTATCATAAATCATCGTCCAAAGTTACTAATGCCATAGCACACTCCCGTGACTTTTATCTTTATGACGCAAACCCAGTATCCCTTGAAGCTTTCTAGTATTCAACATTAAATATAATAATATAACGACTTCTTATCTGAGCCATCCACGAGCTTGTATCTATCTGTCAAGTGATACCAGTTTGAAATGTTTCACCATCATTCACCTTTGGTCTAATATAACATAGTTACACGTAAATACAAAATCAAATTTCTCAATGCAAATAATTCCTTACATTTGAAAAAGAAAAAGGAAGAAGCAGAAAGGAAGGAAGAAGGAAGAAGGAAGGAAACGGAAGGGAAGGACGGAAGGAAGACGACAGGAGGAAAGAGGAAGGCAGAAAAGGAAGGAGGAAGGAAAAGGGGACAAAGGAGGCGAGGCGAGTCGAAGAAAGAAAGGAGGGAGGGAGGAAGGAAGGAGACAAAGGTTAAAGTTGCAATAATTGACTATCTATTAATAATTACATTTTTTCCTCCAGGCCTGAAGTCTAGCCCAGCCCATAGCAGTGACTATTTGTCACTGCTGCTCAAATTTATGAAAGTTGAGAGCAATGGCTTGGTAATTTGGAATTCACCTGCTGAGCTCATCTAGTCTCTATTTGGAATTTTGCAATGTCCTGCATTACACATGCATACACTGCACCGTCATTTACAGATGCAATGAGAGAAAACCTGATAAGATGAGTCTTTGGGAGAAGAAAAGGCATAACAAATACAAAAATTAAAACACTCGGGAATAAGGTAAATACTGAGAGTAAGAACTGGCAATGAGACAAATATTGGATTAAGACAAATACTGCTGCAGATTCCAATGTCAATTCTAACAGTGCTGGTAAAGATTGGATTGTGTTGACAGTTGAAGATGAGCAGCTAAAGCAGAAAGTAAGAAAAAAATCTTCTAGGCCTGAATCCTATGTCATTGAATGTTTTTTACTCAGGTAACAACTTATTAGATTATAAAAATAAATTTAAGCACCGGTGGTTGTACTCTTAAACAGAATTAAGATTAATAAATTAATGCAATTAATTTAAATTGACAGCTAATAGTAATATATGAAAGTCATTTAAGCCCCTGAAATATTTCCTCTTTTTAGTCTTTGAGAGATAAATTATGTACAAATATCTCATACCTATAAAGAATGTTAATTATAAAATATAGGTGTTAAGAGCACGATAAACATTGTGTTTAGATAATATCACTACCAAATCTCTAAGCTCACAGTATTCATCTTATTATCCTAACATATTTTAATTTGTTCAGGTGTAATGCCATGATTATTGATGTTCATCTGAGAACTTTTTCGTTGGAAGAAATAAGAGAAGTAGATTAGTGTAGCAGTCAAAGCCTGGACTCTGAAATCAAACTGAGTTTAAATGCAGACTCTGCCCCCTCTTAGGTATGAATACTTGGACCACTTAAATAAACTCAAAGGAGGGAATCCCTGAATCCCTGGCTTTCATATCACCGTTCTCAGACGTGATGCAGAAAAGAAGTGGGGCCTGAAAGCTATCAGCAGTCAAACATCAAAAATGAAACAAGACTCTTCATTATTCTGAGTAATTTTAAGAATTAAATGAGGGTTTTGTTTGTTTTTTAATGCCTAACACTCAGAAAAGGCTCAATAAATCTTACCTAGCATATCTTATCAAAGATGTTGAATTGGAGTCTAACGTGCATGACAGTGAGGGAAGAATGAGACATAGTCATGAGCTCTAAGGTTAATTATGTTTGAGGAGAATGAAGAGGGACCTTTCTAGGGATAAGATAATGAGCAGTAGCAAATTTTAACCACCCTAGCCTGTTGAGGTTTTGCATTTATTAAAGACCAAGATGGTTCATGTTTATAATTAGCAGTTTTCACATCCATGTTTCCATTCATAACCTCAATACTAGTCTGGCACCCATAATAAAATTTTTAATACACCTTTGCTCTGATAATAAACATTATTCATCATAAACATCTAGGTTGAAATTTAGAGGATAATTTCAGCATTGGTTACTCAAATTGCATGGTAAATCTTTAAATGATTGCAAATTTTACCATCATTCTTCCTTTAGCTATTTTTACCTCTCTGCTACATTTTTTTTCTTTCTTTTTCTTATTTCTAGGACCATTTACTACTTGTTTTCTCTTTTGATGCTTTCTCTGTGTAATTTGTGGGTCATATTTTCTTCTCAAACTTCCAAATTGTGGCATTATTCTAAGGCTATATCTTCACTCTCGCCTATATATTTTTGGTTAGTTCATCCTCTTTTATAGTTTGAACGAAGGTATTATTTCCAACACCAAAGTCTCTCCAAAAACTCAAGTACACATCATTCAGTGGCCAATTGGTTAATTATTAGTGCTTTGTACTCAGTGTCCACAATTGCAAGTAACTTCATTACACAAGATTCTTCTTTGGATCTTCTTATTTTATTTAATGGAACCATCATTCTCTTCTCAACCAGTTTGAAATATTAATATTTTTATTCTCCCTCTATCTACAAAATGTATCTGTTTACACTTTGAGTAATTTGTCTTTCACAGTTACAGTACCTTTTTTATCTACTCTCTTTTTACAATTTCCATTACTACCGTCCCAGTTCAGTTTTCAATAGGCTTTCTAAAAGGCTATTGTAGAATAGCCTTTTATTCTAAAACTCCCCATTTTCCATTGGGGAGTTGATTCTTCATACTGGAGTTTCATTTTGGCTGAGGGGAATTTACTTTCTAAAAGACCATTGAAGCAGCCCCCTCACTGACCTTACCTATCCAGTCTCTTTTCCTTATTCATATCACATGTGATATTAAGTTAAATAATTGTAAAGAACAACTGCTTTGCTAAAAAAAAAAAAAGAAAAGAAAATCACTATCAAATCATATTGTCCCTGAACTTCAAAGCCCCAGCTTGCCTTTACCGCCTGTGTCTAACAACTCATTTACATATACTAAGTGCTTCAACCAAACAATACTATGTACATTTTCCTAAAAATTCTCTTTGCCTCCCAACTCTACAGCTTGTATCTTCCTTTCTATTCTTCATAATTTCCCACTGCTTGTGACATCCCAGCCTGTCAAAATTTTACAGTCTTTGGAAGCCCAGGTCAAATAAAATTTTCTCAATTTTATCCACTCTCCCCTTACGAGTTGAAGTTCCTCTTTGTGTATTGTTTTCACAATTTCAAGTAGAAATTTTAGAGTTTCTCATTATGGTCATTTGTCTTCATCTGCTTTTTCCCCTACTAGAATGTTAGTTCTTTATCCAACACTTGTGTTTGTTCCATGATGAAGCAAAGTAACTTTCATGAAATAGACACCATTTAATTGTTATTAAGAATGCATAAACACCTTTATGTTGTAATATATTAGTATTTAGGAAATTAAAAACCTGTTGTCTAATGATGGTAAAATAATTGAACAAGGTTATATAGCTCGTCACTGACAGAACTGAGTAAGAAGCACAATACGAAGAGAGAAGAGAAATAAGGCACAGAGGAGAAGAGACAGTTTCTAATCCAGTTTCCAGTGCTATAGTTAGAATTGTGTTCAGTTACAGCTGAGTAAAAATAAAACTGCATGGTAAAGCAATGACAATGTCCAAATATTTAGAAAACAACCATAGATTAGAGATTCTTATCAAATACTTAAACCCATCTGATTAGTACTTTCATACTTGAAAATAAAATTTGAACGGATATAAACACAGTATATTTACATTTTCCTAGAAATCTCCATTGCCTGACTGCTGAAGAGAGTCAGCAATTACCCAGGGACCAATTAGCTTGTTTGTGGATTATCTACACCCTGTGGCTTCTTCCTCTTTGCTTTCCTCCTCCTTTCTGCCTTTTGACCACTTCACAGTTGTTAGAAGAAGAAATTAAAGAAGTGCTAAAAAGTAGAAAACCAGAACAAGTGAAATTAAGACTCTAAGTCATTATACATGAAACACATTTATGTTATTAATAGTTGGCTGAATTTTAAATAAAATGCCAGACATTTGAGCCAAAGGGTAATTAATTTATTACAATTTTTTTCAAATTTGTTATCTTAGTCACTTAATTGTTTCTTTTTGAAAGCTCAAAGCTTGTTCAGTAAGATGATACAGAAATAATTATTAAAATCAACCTGAGGAATTATTGAATATTTCATTACTTCATGTTGTCTTGCATAGTCACAATTTGCTAAAGTTTATCAGAACATTAATAGGATTCTATGACCATTTAGTCTAAATATTTCTAAACGTCAGTCTAAAATATTTCTGTGTAGTTTATTCACTGACAGTTTTCACTGATTTGCTCCTACTCACAGAGAAGTTCCCAATACAATTGGAAAAATCCATCTTCAACTACTAACATGCACTTTTCTATTTATGTACATTTGGAAAGGATCCTAAAAATCAATTTGTATCATTTTCCATTGGGGAGTTGATTTTTCATACTTGTATTTCATTTTGGCTGAGGGGAATTTACTTGAGCACATGTTAAACATTTTTTGTCCACATTTCGTGTCCTCTGTTATTTTGGGACAACTCAATGTTGGCAATCTCTGTGGAGTTTCTCTTTACCCAGGAGGTCTGCACTCAGGGTTTCATGAACACAATGCAGAATTTCCCCCCTCAGCTGTCCTGGGACTATTTCTTTTTCTTCTAAGAATAAAATTCTGTTTCTGACATGTAATGATTTTCCTCTGTACTTGCCTATAGACCCAACGTCTAATAGTTTCTTATTCTTTAACTTTTCTATTACATACTTTATTTGCAATAAATAACCCAAAATCACGAGGTAAATGGTTATTCAAGTTATTGTTTTATCCAAGACTGTTTAATAAAACTTTAGCTTTCCCATTTTACTTTCTTAGCATCATTTTCTAGTGTGTCTGACATTTCTGCCCAAATACAAAAAGGGAATCCCTGAATCAAATTGCAAATGTATTCTAATGTATTCTGTGCACTCAATTGTATCTCGAAATCATCCAAGGAAAGGAAAACATCAGATTTCCATGCTGAATCAGGAAACAAGAGAGTGTTTCAATCTTGGAACCATGAAATTTTGATAGTAGATATGATTGCAATTTTTCTGTATATTTTACGAATTTGGTAAAATTTTTACTTAACCTCCTTTATGTATCCTATTCAAAATAGTTTTCACGCAATACTCTCACCTATTTCCTTTACTTTTAGGAAATGTCATTGATCCACATTTTTAAATTTTACTATTAATGTATGGAATTCTTAAAAGTAAAATAGGAAGAGATCAAGTGAAAGCTGTACTTTGATACCATTCTTTCTACATGTGGTTTTTCTTAATTCTTCATTCTGCACACTTGAATTGAGCATACAAATCACTTTTCTAGAAATAAAAGTCAAATTTGTTATGTGTATAAAATGGTTCACAGCTTACAATACACTGCCAAATGTACTATATCGCCTCCCAAATCCTGGTAATCCTGTGAAGAATATGGTCTGGTTATTATTATTATCTCTCATTTTATTGATAGGAAAACTGATGCAAAAAAGGAGTATCTTGTTCTGGAAGCACAATTCAGGCCCCAGTTTTGATCTTGATTCTTACATGTTTCACTAACGTAAGCTGCCAGTGAAAATAAATGAACTAATAACAACTTTATTTGCATAGTGTTTTAAAATTTATACAGGAATTTCATATGTATTCTCTTTCTTATTTTGGCAGAGTGTAGAAAAAAGAAACATTTTCTTTCTATTACATCAAGACTCATGTTTCTATCTTTGGTTACAGAATGATGCAATATGAAATAAGAGAAATGGAATAAGGAGGAGAAAAATGTTTATGAGAATGAATGACAATTTTTTCTATATTTTAATTTTTCTTTTTTAAGTAATGTGAAAATACTTAAAGGAAGATAAAATTTTTTAAAGGATGATACAGTTTTGTGTGTTTCTTATTTTAATATGTTGATTTTCAGTTGCTACCACATGTAATAAATGTTTTCCTGTATTTCAAGATTATGAAATGTCAAGTGAAAATATTTTATATTTTTATGAGATTATCAGTGGGTAATTATATATTTGAGAGAGAGGGGGAGATATAGAGGAATACGCATATACATTTATAAAAGTATTGCAGAACCATTAAAAAGTCTGCTTTCTGTAATACAGTTTTAAAATGTGCATGAGAAAACAGCATAAGGGTCAGTTAAAAAAACGCAAGCAGCATTATAGAAAAATCAAATTCAAAAAATATTGCTTTGCTTATTAGGCTGCAATCATTTTAACCATCTACCTAAAAATAAATGAAATGTATTTTTTAGGATAAGATTTAGCAGAATGCTACATATGACATAGAGATTATTGACAGCAATGGCAACGTTCAAAACAGCAGAAAGTTAAAATACTCTGCTGAAATACCAAAAATAGTGGAGAGGAAATGGAAAATTATTTGAAATGTTAGGGACGTTTCATTCCAGTACCTTGGCCTCATTATGTTATCAGCTAAATATAAAATACATAGACCAGATAAATGTCTCATTAAGTCTTTCACAGTTCTTTCTGGAAAGTTGGTAGTGATCTTGAAAATGAAAAATAGAGAAATGTTTTATATGAAAATAATGGCATAAAACGTATTTCAGTGAATGTTTTTATTAACTCACTGTGTGTGGTAAGGCATGGTAGTAGAGTTATAATTTTATCAATTGCTCTTAAGACAAAGATGTATTCTATATAGTAAGCTTTAAGACTAAACAAAATATCTGTTGCATTTCACGTTTAGTTACATTGTCAACTGCTCAGATGTAGTCTATATTAGATGCTTTCTAACTCCATTTTATGAGAAGGCTTTTTTCATACAATACCATTTCTGAGCTAATAGAAGCATATTAAACTATCCATATTATCCCGTTTAATTTGACATTTATTTCTACATACACACACTCAAATATTAACATACAAAAATAAGAGCATATTTCATGTTCCGATTTACTTATTTATGATTTTCACCTAAGATTCATGTGAACACAACACAAGAGGATTACAGACAGGAAAATAGCGTTACTTTTCAGGGTAAAAATAACTTTCTTCATCAATGAATTCACGTATTCTGAATTATTGCATCTAATTAAGAGACTCATTCTCTTCCTATAACAAAACAGGGAAAAAAATATTTACAATGAATTACTGCTGTATTTCTCATTCTGGCAAAGTTCCCATTGCTTTCAGATATACTTAACGACAAGGTGAATAAGATGACACCACATTCTCTTTCAAAAATGTAGTCATGCTGAAAATATCTATGTAGAAGACAAGTCACAACACATAGAAAATATCATAAAGGATGCTTGTTAACAATAGAAAAAAATGAATGGAGAGGGGATAGAAAGGTGTCAGATGAGAGGTGTTCATAATACCTGCAAAATAAACACCAGCTTCAGTTTCAGAGACAAGTGAGTCTCAAATTGACAGATGGTGGATGATTGCTTCTGGTGGAGTGAATGATGGTTAGTTTGCAAGTAAAAGCAGATAAAGGAGCACATGAATAACAGTCAAATCTTTGGTATGTGGGTAAGGCTTAAATTATAAATGGCTTAAATTATAAATGGTTCATGATTGACTGGCCACAAGTAAGTTATTAAGAATGCACATATGGTGAAGAAAGGCAGTAGTACTCTAACAAATGAATGCAGCTGGTCATAAAAAATCCTATAGTGAATGGAAAGGAATACTTGGAAAACAATAAACTTGAAGGAGACCTAAAGGTAGATGAAATGCAAATTAAGCCGGCACTTGCAACAAAAGCAACAAAAACATGCTTGGAATATGGGCATGTTAGGGTTAAATTTTGGTTGATCTAAAGACTAAGTTTCATTTCTAAATTCAATTTGTAAAATTCAAGGACAAAATAATGTAAAAGTGCTGTCAGACAAATAACTACTTGTGGTCTTGGCCTTTAATAGTAGAATCAAGCACTCTTCACAGAGAACATGGCTGTCATTCACAATGAGATCAAACCAAACATTAGAGATTCACCCAAAATTTTTCTCTTCAAAATGACCTGGTCATGTCTCTAAGAGATGTTTCACAAGTTAGTTTATCCTTTTGTCTCTTGAAGAGACTATGCGTATAGAACCTGGTACCATCTTGAATACAATGCGGAAAGTTGGGTCATAATCTATTTCTTATTTTTAAATCAGTGCATGTGTCCATGTTTTTTTTTTGTTTGTTTTTTTGTTTTTTTGTTTTTTGAATTCAGGTAGAATCAACAAGGCTATAGCAATAGTTTGAATGATTATAAATCATAAAATACTAATTCTGAAATTACTTCTAGAAGTCATTTGCTCTAAGCTCCTCTTTCATGTTTCATTTGGAGAAAGTGAGGTCCAAACTGTGTAGCTGAATTCATCAAGGCACAACTAATTATTTCGTGCCTTAGCTAAGATTAGAAATCAAGAATCCTGATTCCCAGTGGACTCACCAAAAAGTTAGAAATAATGACTCAACCAATCATAATATTTATTTATGGAAAAGTGTGGTTGTTTTCCTTTTCTTTAAAGAAATATAATGTCATTCTGAAAAAGAAAAAGCAAAGATAGTTAAATGTAAGAAAATTGGATTCAACTTTAAATAAAAGCTTATTCTCCAGTTCTCCTCTTTAACAATTTACCATGGATTCTGAATTGGGGAAGTTGCTGATCTACTTTAACTTCTAAACTTCTTTAAAAATTACTTTTAAATATCCAAGTTTATCATTTAATTCAACTGTTGACAGACTTTACTGTATAAGATTACATATTTAAATAATACTTTGAGTTTGTATGACATATTTTGACACCCAATTTGATTTACAGTTTCTCTTATTTTCTCTCTATGAGATTTCTCTCTACGCTAGCAAAGCATGCATGGACAATTAATCTTAGTCTGATTACTGTCAAGAAACAGAGAGGTTTTGATTCCATACAGTTTTTGTTCAGACAGGAAGGGATACAAATGAGTTTCCAACAGAAAATGGTAGAGACTCTTTTACTATTGTATTCTGCTCAAGGTATTTTCCCCAAAATAAGTTGAGAAACGTGGTGTAGAGAAAAGAGACCTCAAGAACAGGGTGACTAAGCACAAGAGAAAAAAAAAAAAAAAGACTGCAACTTGCTCGCAGGGAATGGAGGAATTTTTTAAAAAGAAAAGGTTGGAATCCATCAGTGTTCTATTAGTCATCTTCTCTTTCATCTTCCTCTCCTTTCTCCCCTTCATAATCATGTTCATCTTCTTCACCTTCATCCTCATCCCTTTCTTCATCAATATCTTCCAATCCTTCCTCTTCATCATCATTATCTTCTTCTCCTTCTCCTTCTTCATCATCTGTATTGGGAACCAAGTAGTGCTGTAATGGGTTTGGCCAAATATCATCGAGTTCTGTGGGAAAAAGAAAAGCCTGCTCCCGTAGCTCTGCTGGAAGCGGGAGGGTGCCTACGCGCTGTAGCAGTGCCTAGAATTCCAGCTTTTTACCTCCTTTCTCTATATATTGGGCTCAGAGAGTACATTGTGTCTCTGTGTGAATATGGACAGTTAGCATTTACCAACATGTATCTGACTACTTTCCCTTGTTTAAAAAAAGAAAGAAAAGTCTTTAAAAATGGGTTTACAGAAGATCAGCAAAGGCTGGGTTTGAGATGTTTGGGTGAGTTAAGTGGTTATTTTGACAACACGGCTTCTCCTTTGGCATGTTTAATTGTGATATTTGACAGACATCCTTGCAGTTTAAGATGACACTTTTAAAATAAATTCTCTCCTAATGATGACTTGAGCCCTGCCACTCAATGGGATAATCAGCAGAACCTGTAGGATCTTATTTGAAATTGACACCTTCTATTGTAATTTTGTTCCTGTTTATTTTAATTTTTTTTGTTTGTTTCACTGAAAAGGAAAGATGATGCGCCGTTGTTAAAAGTGTACAAGTTGCTTTGTTACAATAAAACAAAATGTGTACAAAAAAAAGAAAGAAACAGAGAGGTTAAGTGAATGACTCCAGGTCACAGAGCAAGCCAGGAGCGATTTTGTAAATGTCTTATCTGAATATAAAAACATTTAGATAATAAAATAATTATTTAGGGTCATCGATATTGGTAACACTTGCCATGTTGAGATAAGAAAAACATATTTAAAATCTCACAGGGTATTTCCTCATGACAAGAACTGGTTTAGCAAATATTTTCCTAATCTTAATTTGTGTATATTTAAACTTGCATATGAAAATACAGAAGAAATTCAATCCTATTTAGTAAAACTGTTAAATGCTCAGTATTTGCTCTTTTGATAAGACAGCATGTATTTTCATTTAATAATATAAAATTTATTCTTTTCCTTTTTAATTTTTATGAAATGGTGAAGTCAAACACCGAAGGATTTTATTAAAATTAAAATAACTTTGCTTAGGTAGTACATAATATAAACAAACAATATTCCAAAACTCTTGTTTGTATGATGAAAAACACAGAAAATGTAGTAGATATTTTTGTTTGTTTTGGTTATAAAATCCGAACAGTACATAGACAAAAAATTACTTTCCTTAATTTTTTAAACCATACTCAGAATTTATTACAGAAAGGGGATCTTCAGAACTTATTAGAGAAAGGAGAGCTTCAGCGCTGCACTTACTTGAAAAAGGAAGAATTTGAGTTTAAGAAATAGGGCTTTTTTTGTGAAACATCTTCTGCAGAATAGATATTTTACCAGTGAAAGTATATGTTAAATTTTTTGAGTCAGATAGCAAGCAACATTCCTTACACATATGTACTGTTAACACATTAAATCATGTTATTCATTATTTTATCAACTGCTTCCACCACTTTTCAGCTTTTAACATTTTAAACTATATAAAATTCATTTCAAAGAAGCAGATAATTCCTTGAAAATTCAGACACCTTGTTACTGATTGTGTTATTTACTAAGTGTGTTAATCCAACAATGTTAATTCAGCTTCACTAATTGCCTGATATTTAAATATTTGATACTTATTGTATTTATTTAAGTTAGATTAATGCCCTTAGTATATATTCAATCAAGATGAATTTTATGGTTTCTAGCATTCTATATGAAAATTGCCTATTTGGGCCATGTCTAGCCAGAATTCCTCCTATGAAGTAACAATATTATCAGAACATGAATTTATAGAGATGACAGAGAGTATAATCAATTTTCAGCTGTTAATTTCAAAATGTAAAATATAGGCCTTGAACTAAACAGAAATAGATAATCTATTTATTGGTAAGAGGTCTTGGTAGTTTATTGGAAATGAGTTAGATACCCATTATTATATTACTTTCCATGTTAGAAAAAAAGTAAATTACAGTTGAATATAGCATAAGAAATTTCAAAACAAAATCAACCAATGAGGACACAACTTTCTATGAGTTAAAACAATTTTACTCAAATAATATGTGGGCATGAATATTGAAATATACCCTTAAGCTACAAAATAATGTAGATGGATCAGTTGGTTACTTGGGAGGAGACAAATGTAGGTAGGAAATAACTCATTTTCCCTGTATTTGAGCAAATATATAAACAACGGCAGGTAATTTCAAGAAATTCTTTTCCATTTGAAAGAAAATGATATACTAAACTTGTAAATGCATAAAAATCAAGAGAAAAAATAAATGATGCAATACTATAGCCCAAATATATTTACTATCATATATTTTGTACCATTTCATTCTGGTTTTAAATTTAATGAGGTGATTTTACATAGTGACAGTCATACTGAACATGCAATTGTGTTTCTACTCATTCATTAATTGTTTAAACTTATAAATTCAAAAAATTCTGTTTTAATATTGGCGTATTAGGATATTTTGGGGTTTATTATAATTTACATAATCATTTCCATAGAGCTAGCCAATTTTTTTGTATTGTGTTTTCTCTGTTATAAATACTGAAACAATAAAATGTGCCAAAATGGTTTTGCTTTTAAGATTCTCAGTATATATTGCTAAACTGCTTTTCAAAATTGTGACCAATGTCTGACTCTGGAGAGGCATCATAGGATGTGCTTAGGAGCAGGGAATCCAAAGCCAGACTTTAACAACTCTGGTACTAACTTCCTGCATGACATTGAGGAAACCACTTAACCTCTCACTGTGACTCAGTTTCTTCATCTCCAAAGTTAGATATTAATAGTATGCTGCTCATAGCATTGCTGTAGTATTAAAAGAGTTAATATATGTAAATGTATAAATATGTAACACTTAATTGCTTATAATCTATATGTAAATCCTCAGAATAGTTCATAGCAGTATGAACTTTGACTATAAAAAATATTTAAAATATATTCACATAGACCATACTGATAGAAAATTTGTTGTTCTAAACAATGTCATATTTTCCAAGGTTGATCCTTTTCTAGATAACCAAAGCTTGGTAGATAAAAAATCAACCATAGTGAACACAATTTATAGCCCTTTGGGTAGTTGTCCAATGAAATATCCTTATCAGCTATCTACGGGCCTTTACTTGAGAGAAATTTTACTCACAGACATTTTCCAGCAGTTCCCTTCTTGTTGACAGGGGTACAGTTTTTTATATTAGTTAATTCATTAGATGCAAGGTGAGTATGGCATCTATCAGTACACTGGTGCATGGCCTGAGCATCTGCATCCCTGCTATAGAGATTTGACCAATTCTGCCTTAGCATTCAATTTGATTTCTGAGGTGGCAACTGACATCTTTATTGCCATCTCCATAAAACATCTAAATTATTACTCTAAGTCTTCCGGGGATTTCCATAAATGAGTGTTCCCTATGAGGGTGTGCTTTTAAAAGACTCATTTACCTGAACATACTGTAGCATGGCCATTGATTATAGCTCAAGAGCCTACAAATACAAAACATTCCCCTTAAGGCATGAGCCTACATTCTCTTCTCCTGCTAAATGGATCTCAATTCTGTCCACTCTGCAGATCTGTTCTTGGCTCTTCTTGCACTGAGGTTTTACCTTTTGTATGGTACAGTGTGACTGATTTCTAAATAGCAACCTGTCCCTCCATTGTAAGACGGCCTTACCTGATTTCTGGCAAGTGCTCCACTCCTCATACTTTCTAGTTTTAACCACTTCAAACACCACCTGCTCGGTTGGGCCATAAAATGGTTGGAATAACCTCTATCACCACTCTTAATATGTCATTTAATGTTTGTTTGTGCTCAGTGTTTTATTCAAATTGTGACATTATTCTCATGACTTTATGAAGAAAAGCCAAAGAACTCATGGATGAGGAGCGTGATTTTATAAAACCTGAATGGCACTGCTAGTCCTTGAGCTTCTTTCTTCAGACGTGTTCAGTGAGAGATAACTTATTACTCACATTGTGAGGAATATACCTGCTTACTATTGCCACGCGATTCTCAGAAATCTAACAAAACAAATTGGCCTCGAATTTTACCTGGATCTATCAGACAAAGACTGTTGGTTATATGGATGACTACAGTCCTTAACTCTCCTGAGTTTTCTCTTCTGAAGAGGGAAATTATCATATTATCAATATAAGGAACTAACCTGCTCTTTGTGGCTATCAAATACAAGCATCCCTGGTAAGATTATGACAGTATGACGGCAAATTTAAATATTCTTGTGGCTAAACAGTCACTGTATAGTGAATTCCATTTCATGAGAACGCAAATTGTGCATGGACGAACTTCAGAACTGGTACTTTAATGAAATTATTGGCCATATCTGTATTGGATCACCAATTCTGCTTGATCTATTTCACTTCCTATATAGTATTTAAAATGTTACATAGGTATATAAGTACACATCAGGTATCACTAAAATTTTCAGAAAACCACCTCTTTAATCCTTGTCAGTCTACTCTTGATGTCTCGGAACTGCCTTCTATGCCAGCCAGATGAGATATCTTAAAAGGTGAAAATGTAGTAGTGAGAATTAAACTCCCACTTCACCCATTTTCTTAATCAGAACATAGATCTCATGCCATCGCCTGGAATTCAGTTGCTGAACTTTTACTACCTTAGAAGGACATGGATAATTACAAAAGTTCTTACTTAGCATGGCTAATTAAAACTGGGCAAAGGGCACCTTCTCACTCTGTTGATTGTTTCCTTTGCTGCGCAGAATATTTTAGTTTGATATAGTCCCCATTTGTCTATTTTTGCTTTTGTTGCCTGTGTTTTTAGTGTCATATTCATTAAGTCATTGCCAAGACTGATGCCATGAAACTTTTCCCTTAATATTTTTTCTGCAGGTTTCACAGTTTCAGGTCTTAACATTTAAGTCTTTAATACATTTTGAGTTTATTTTTGCAAACTACAGAATAGGAGAAGATATTTGTAAACCATATGTAATAAAAGGTTAATTCTCAAAATATATAAACCATATATAATAAAAAGTGAATTCTCAAAATATATAAGGAACTCCAACAACTCAACAGAAAAAAAAGAAAAAAAAAAAAACCTAAGAACCTGATTAAAAATGGGCTGAGGACTTGAATAGACATTTTTCTAAAGCAGACATAAAAAAGGTGAAATATGTTTATGAAAAGATGCTCAAAGTCACTTATCATTAGTGACTTTGAAATGCAAATCTAAATCACAATGATATCTTACTTTATAGCTGTGAGGATGACTATGCTGAGAAAATGAAAGACAGCAAGTGTTGGTGAGGATATGGAGAAAAGAAAACCCTTGTGCGCTGCTGGTAGAAATGTAAAACAGTGTAGCTGCTATAGGAAACAGCAGGAAGCTTCCTAAAATAATTTTAAAATAGAAGCCAGGCATGGTGGCTCATGCATGTAATCTCAGAACTTTGGGAGTCCAAGGTGAGAGATTCACTTGAAGTAGGAATTTGAGACTAGCCTGGGCAACATTCCAAGATCCTGTCTCTACAAAAAAGAAAATGAAAAGAGAAGAAAAAAGAAAAAGGAATAGAACTATCACATGATCCAGCAATTCCACTTCCGGGTATCTATCCGAAAAATAATTAAAATCGAGCTCTTAAAGAAATATTAGCACTCCCATGTTCATTACAGCATTATTCACAATAACCAAGATATAAAAATGCCACAAACACGCATCATCAGATGAATAAAGAAAATGTGATGAATATACACAGTGGAATATTATTAAGTTTTAAAAAAGAAGAAAATTTTGCAATAAATTATAACATTGATGAATCTTGGGGACATTAAGCTAAGAGAAATAAACCAGTTACAGAAAGATTAATACCACATTATTCCACTTACATCAGGTACCTAAAGTAGACAAACTCATAGACGCGAGTGTAGAATGGTGGTTGCCAAAGACTTGGGGCTGGGAGAAAGTGGCAGTTACTAATCAATAGATACAAAATTTTAGTTATGGGCCGGGCTCGGTGGCTCAAGCCTGTAATCCCAGCACTTTGGGAGGCCGAGACGGGCGGATCACGAGGTCAGGAGATCGAGACCATCCTGGCTAACACAGTGAAACCCCGTCTC
>NW_016808703.1:1986052-2051995 GCF_001698545.2 Rhinopithecus bieti
CCTTTTCTTTAAAGAAATATAATGTCATTCTGAAAAGAAAAGCAAAGATAGTTAAATGTAAGAAAATTGGATTCAACTTTAAATAAAAGCTTATTCTCCAGTTCTCCTCTTTAACAATTTACCATGGATTCTGAATTGGGGAAGTTGCTGATCTACTTTAACTTCTAAACTTCTTTAAAATTACTTTTAAATATCCAAGTTTATCATTTAATTCAACTGTTGACAGACTTTACTGTATAAGATTACATATTTAAATAATACTTTGAGTTTGTATGACATATTTTGACACCCAATTTGATTTACAGTTTCTCTTATTTTCTCTCTATGAGATTTCTCTCTACGCTAGCAAAGCATGCATGGACAATTAATCTTAGTCTGATTACTGTCAAGAAACAGAGAGGTTTTGATTCCATACAGTTTTGTTCAGACAGGAAGGGATACAAATGAGTTTCCAACAGAAAATGGTAGAGACTCTTTTACTATTGTATTCTGCTCAAGGTATTTTCCCCAAAATAAGTTGAGAAACGTGGTGTAGAGAAAAGAGACCTCAAGAACAGGGTGACTAAGCACAAGAGAAAAAAAAAAAAAAGACTGCAACTTGCTCGCAGGGAATGGAGGAATTTTTTAAAAGAAAAGGTTGGAATCCATCAGTGTTCTATTAGTCATCTTCTCTTTCATCTTCCTCTCCTTTCTCCCCTTCATAATCATGTTCATCTTCTTCACCTTCATCCTCATCCCTTTCTTCATCAATATCTTCCAATCCTTCCTCTTCATCATCATTATCTTCTTCTCCTTCTCCTTCTTCATCATCTGTATTGGGAACCAAGTAGTGCTGTAATGGGTTTGGCCAAATATCATCGAGTTCTGTGGGAAAAGAAAAGCCTGCTCCCGTAGCTCTGCTGGAAGCGGGAGGGTGCCTACGCGCTGTAGCAGTGCCTAGAATTCCAGCTTTTACCTCCTTTCTCTATATATTGGGCTCAGAGAGTACATTGTGTCTCTGTGTGAATATGGACAGTTAGCATTTACCAACATGTATCTGACTACTTTCCCTTGTTTAAAAAAAGAAAGAAAAGTCTTTAAAATGGGTTTACAGAAGATCAGCAAAGGCTGGGTTTGAGATGTTTGGGTGAGTTAAGTGGTTATTTTGACAACACGGCTTCTCCTTTGGCATGTTTAATTGTGATATTTGACAGACATCCTTGCAGTTTAAGATGACACTTTTAAAATAAATTCTCTCCTAATGATGACTTGAGCCCTGCCACTCAATGGGATAATCAGCAGAACCTGTAGGATCTTATTTGAAATTGACACCTTCTATTGTAATTTTGTTCCTGTTTATTTTATTTTTTTTTGTTTGTTTCACTGAAAAGGAAAGATGATGCGCCGTTGTTAAAAGTGTACAAGTTGCTTTGTTACAATAAAACAAAATGTGTACAAAAAAAAGAAAGAAACAGAGAGGTTAAGTGAATGACTCCAGGTCACAGAGCAAGCCAGGAGCGATTTTGTAAATGTCTTATCTGAATATAAAACATTTAGATAATAAAATAATTATTTAGGGTCATCGATATTGGTAACACTTGCCATGTTGAGATAAGAAAACATATTTAAAATCTCACAGGGTATTTCCTCATGACAAGAACTGGTTTAGCAAATATTTTCCTAATCTTAATTTGTGTATATTTAAACTTGCATATGAAAATACAGAAGAAATTCAATCCTATTTAGTAAAACTGTTAAATGCTCAGTATTTGCTCTTTTGATAAGACAGCATGTATTTTCATTTAATAATATAAAATTTATTCTTTTCCTTTTTAATTTTTATGAAATGGTGAAGTCAAACACCGAAGGATTTTATTAAAATTAAAATAACTTTGCTTAGGTAGTACATAATATAAACAAACAATATTCCAAAACTCTTGTTTGTATGATGAAAAACACAGAAAATGTAGTAGATATTTTTGTTTGTTTTGGTTATAAAATCCGAACAGTACATAGACAAAAAATTACTTTCCTTAATTTTTTAAACCATACTCAGAATTTATTACAGAAAGGGGATCTTCAGAACTTATTAGAGAAAGGAGAGCTTCAGCGCTGCACTTACTTGAAAAAGGAAGAATTTGAGTTTAAGAAATAGGGCTTTTTTTGTGAAACATCTTCTGCAGAATAGATATTTTTACCAGTGAAAGTATATGTTAAATTTTTTGAGTCAGATAGCAAGCAACATTCCTTACACATATGTACTGTTAACACATTAAATCATGTTATTCATTATTTTTATCAACTGCTTCCACCACTTTTCAGCTTTTAACATTTTTAAACTATATAAAAATTCATTTCAAAGAAGCAGATAATTCCTTGAAAATTCAGACACCTTGTTACTGATTGTGTTATTTACTAAGTGTGTTAATCCAACAATGTTAATTCAGCTTCACTAATTGCCTGATATTTAAATATTTGATACTTATTGTATTTATTTAAGTTAGATTAATGCCCTTAGTATATATTCAATCAAGATGAATTTTATGGTTTCTAGCATTCTATATGAAAATTGCCTATTTGGGCCATGTCTAGCCAGAATTCCTCCTATGAAGTAACAATATTATCAGAACATGAATTTATAGAGATGACAGAGAGTATAATCAATTTTTCAGCTGTTAATTTCAAAAATGTAAAATATAGGCCTTGAACTAAACAGAAATAGATAATCTATTTATTGGTAAGAGGTCTTGGTAGTTTATTGGAAATGAGTTAGATACCCATTATTATATTACTTTCCATGTTAGAAAA
Source organism: Rhinopithecus bieti (assembly GCF_001698545.2). Classification (NCBI taxonomy): domain Eukaryota; kingdom Metazoa; phylum Chordata; class Mammalia; order Primates; family Cercopithecidae; genus Rhinopithecus; species Rhinopithecus bieti. Next base: position 1,988,840 of record NW_016808703.1, read on the forward strand.
AAAGTAAATTACAGTTGAATATAGCATAAGAAATTTCAAAACAAAATCAACCAATGAGGACACAACTTTCTATGAGTTAAAACAATTTTACTCAAATAATATGTGGGCATGAATATTGAAATATACCCTTAAGCTACAAAATAATGTAGATGGATCAGTTGGTTACTTGGGAGGAGACAAATGTAGGTAGGAAATAACTCATTTTCCCTGTATTTGAGCAAATATATAAACAACGGCAGGTAATTTCAAGAAATTCTTTTCCATTTGAAAGAAAATGATATTCTAAACTTGGTAAATGCATAAAAATCAAGAGAAAAAATAAATGATGCAATACTATAGCCCAAATATATTTACTATCATATATTTTGTACCATTTCATTCTGGTTTTAAATTTAATGAGGTGATTTTTACATAGTGACAGTCATACTGAACATGCAATTGTGTTTCTACTCATTCATTAATTGTTTAAACTTATAAATTCAAAAAATTCTGTTTTAATATTGGCGTATTAGGATATTTTGGGGTTTATTATAATTTACATAATCATTTCCATATAGCTAGCCAATTTTTTTGTATTGTGTTTTTCTCTGTTATAAATACTGAAACAATAAAAATGTGCCAAAAATGGTTTTGCTTTTAAGATTCTCAGTATATATTGCTAAACTGCTTTTTCAAAATTGTGACCAATGTCTGACTCTGGAGAGGCATCATAGGATGTGCTTAGGAGCAGGGAATCCAAAGCCAGACTTTAACAACTCTGGTACTAACTTCCTGCATGACATTGAGGAAACCACTTAACCTCTCACTGTGACTCAGTTTCTTCATCTCCAAAGTTAGATATTAATAGTATGCTGCTCATAGCATTGCTGTAGTATTAAAAGAGTTAATATATGTAAATGTATAAATATGTAACACTTAATTGCTTATAATCTATATGTAAATCCTCAGAATAGTTCATAGCAGTATGAACTTTGACTATAAAAAATATTTAAAAATATATTCACATAGACCATACTGATAGAAAATTTGTTGTTCTAAACAATGTCATATTTTCCAAGGTTGATCCTTTTCTAGATAACCAAAGCTTGGTAGATAAAAAATCAACCATAGTGAACACAATTTATAGCCCTTTGGGTAGTTGTCCAATGAAATATCCTTATCAGCTATCTACGGGCCTTTACTTGAGAGAAATTTTACTCACAGACATTTTCCAGCAGTTCCCTTCTTGTTGACAGGGGGTACAGTTTTTTATATTAGTTAATTCATTAGATGCAAGGTGAGTATGGCATCTATCAGTACACTGGTGCATGGCCTGAGCATCTGCATCCCTGCTATAGAGATTTGACCAATTCTGCCTTAGCATTCAATTTGATTTCTGAGGTGGCAACTGACATCTTTATTGCCATCTCCATAAAACATCTAAATTATTACTCTAAGTCTTCCGGGGATTTCCATAAATGAGTGTTCCCTATGAGGGTGTGCTTTTTAAAAGACTCATTTACCTGAACATACTGTAGCATGGCCATTGATTATAGCTCAAGAGCCTACAAATACAAAAACATTCCCCTTAAGGCATGAGCCTACATTCTCTTCTCCTGCTAAATGGATCTCAATTCTGTCCACTCTGCAGATCTGTTCTTGGCTCTTCTTGCACTGAGGTTTTACCTTTTGTATGGTACAGTGTGACTGATTTCTAAATAGCAACCTGTCCCTCCATTGTAAGACGGCCTTACCTGATTTCTGGCAAGTGCTCCACTCCTCATACTTTCTAGTTTTAACCACTTCAAACACCACCTGCTCGGTTGGGCCATAAAATGGTTGGAATAACCTCTATCACCACTCTTAATATGTCATTTAATGTTTGTTTGTGCTCAGTGTTTTATTCAAATTGTGACATTATTCTCATGACTTTATGAAGAAAAGCCAAAGAACTCATGGATGAGGAGCGTGATTTTATAAAAACCTGAATGGCACTGCTAGTCCTTGAGCTTCTTTCTTCAGACGTGTTCAGTGAGAGATAACTTATTACTCACATTGTGAGGAATATACCTGCTTACTATTGCCACGCGATTCTCAGAAATCTAACAAAACAAATTGGCCTCGAATTTTACCTGGATCTATCAGACAAAGACTGTTGGTTATATGGATGACTACAGTCCTTAACTCTCCTGAGTTTTCTCTTCTGAAGAGGGAAATTATCATATTATCAATATAAGGAACTAACCTGCTCTTTGTGGCTATCAAATACAAGCATCCCTGGTAAGATTATGACAGTATGACGGCAAATTTAAATATTCTTGTGGCTAAACAGTCACTGTATAGTGAATTCCATTTCATGAGAACGCAAATTGTGCATGGACGAACTTCAGAACTGGTACTTTAATGAAATTATTGGCCATATCTGTATTGGATCACCAATTCTGCTTGATCTATTTCACTTCCTATATAGTATTTAAAATGTTACATAGGTATATAAGTACACATCAGGTATCACTAAAATTTTCAGAAAACCACCTCTTTAATCCTTGTCAGTCTACTCTTGATGTCTCGGAACTGCCTTCTATGCCAGCCAGATGAGATATCTTAAAAGGTGAAAATGTAGTAGTGAGAATTAAACTCCCACTTCACCCATTTTCTTAATCAGAACATAGATCTCATGCCATCGCCTGGAATTCAGTTGCTGAACTTTTACTACCTTAGAAGGACATGGATAATTACAAAAGTTCTTACTTAGCATGGCTAATTAAAACTGGGCAAAGGGCACCTTCTCACTCTGTTGATTGTTTCCTTTGCTGCGCAGAATATTTTTAGTTTGATATAGTCCCCATTTGTCTATTTTTGCTTTTGTTGCCTGTGTTTTTAGTGTCATATTCANATTAATTATGAAGGATGAATAAGTTCTAAAGATTCACTAAACAACATTGTGCCTATAGTTAATAATACTGTATTATAAACTTAAAATCAGGTAAAAAAAAAAAAAAAGTCAACCTCACATTTCTGATAGAATGAAGAGGGTTTATGCCTGTTTTCAAAGAATGCAAAAAGCTGTAAGCCCTAACTACACTTTGTGAAAACTCTCAAAGAAGCCTTGTGTTTTGGCTTCATCCTAGACTTCCACTTTTAGAACAACTCTTACTCCTGAACATGACTGAGATTCTGTACTCTAAACAGTCTTGCCTCTGGGTCACTGCCTTCATCACCGGCTAAGTAAATTATGCTATGTAAATTAACACTTGCTGCCTGGGTGCGGGGCCTCACGCCTGTAATCCCAGCACTTTGGGAGGCTGAGACAGATGGATCACTTGATCTCAGGAGTTCGAGACCAGCCTGGCCAATAAGGTGGCTGTCTCTACCAAAAATACAAAAATTAGCCAGGCGTGGTGACGGGGGGCTGTAATCCCAGCTACTCAGAGGCTGAGACTACTTGGGAGGATTGTTTTATCAAAGAATGTCTCTATAGAGGAAAAATATTTTTAAGGTAAAATGGAATAAAACATTTAACCAAAGAAATGCTATTATTGTAAGTATAGATATTTGTTAGGAATATTCAAATAATAATATTGTTCTCTAAGCGTACACTGTCATTTGTACTAAAGACCATTGCTCCCATTGTTAAATAGTAGATAATCTTTAATAATTTCCAAAATAATTTTCTTAAATCCATTAGAAAATTAATGATGCAAAAATTCTAAAAACACAAACTCAAACAAACAAACAAAAAACCCTCCAGATTGGGCAGAGCCCTCCTTAGATTAGAAGATATCTACTCTAGTTTTTTTTCCCTTGGGGAATAGTGAAGAAAGAATTAAGTCTGCCATGAATAGTAAGGTCTGGGGGAGACTCTGTAAAGATAAAATTTAGCTTCAAGGAAGAATCATTAAATTCCTAGTACTGATAAATACAATATCTGAAATAAACTATCCACTGGAAAGCCTTAATAGCAGATTAAAGGAGTCAATAAAAATAATCTAAACTGAAGCCCAGTTTAGATTTATTTCATATTTCATTTAGTAAAAATACTTACATAGCGTATTTTTTACCTATTTCAGCCATTCGAAAGAATTGTTAATTTCAGTAGACATAAAAATATTCTTTGCTTGGTCAAATGTAAGAACCAGCTGAAAAAGAAAATATATATTTGGATAATATAACTGTTTAACAAATACATAACAGATACATGTTGAAGATTATATATATATACTATTAAGAGATGTAAAATATATATGTCAGCAAATACAAATCAATAAGCTAGGTATCCATTCTTGCATACCTTCCACACTGAGCCAGTTATCAAGTCTTTATACATCCTATTCATCTGTCTCTCCAACTGATTTTTTCACGGAGAAAAGAAATTAGTATTTAGTTTGTAGCTCATATTTCAACTCCCACTGGGAGGATGGTTAGAGAGAAATGACTTGACTAAATTTTCATATAAAATATAAATCAAACCTCTTGAGGGTATTGACTAGTAGAAAGATAAAGAAGAGTCCTTGGTTGGATATAGCCTAATTTTAACAGGACTATTACAGTTCATTTTGTGCTGCTATAACAGAATACCACCCACTAGTTAATTTACAAATAAAAAAAGTTTATTTAGTTAGTGGTTCTGGAAGCTGGAAAGTCCAAAAGCGTGGTACTAGTATCTGGTAAGTGCCTTTTTACTGTATCATGACATGGCACAGGGTACCAGATAGTGAGTTGGTAAGAGCTTGTGCTCAGGTCTCTCTTCCTCTTCTCTCTGAGCTTGTGCTCAGATCACTCTTCCTCTTCTCATAAAGCCACAAGTCCCATCATGAGGGCCCCACCCTGATGAGTTTATCTAATCCTAATTACCTCCCAAATACCCCAACTCCAATTCCTTAATCATGTGAATTTGGGGATAAATTTCTATCACATGAAATTTGAGGGACACATTAAGACCAAGGACCTATCCTGTCTGTCTAGGTTGGTCTCTGCTTTTTGCAAGTCTGGTTTGATAAACCAACTTTTGTGTTTCTCAGACTATTGCTATAAGCAGAATTATCTTTATTTTATACAAACAATAATGCTTAAGGCACATTTTAGCAAGAAAAAGCTGGAATGGAAAAGCAGTATAAGAAACTGATGCTTGGATGTTTCCCTACCTATGGTTGGTAGGAAGTGGTGAAAGACATGATGTAGATTATGGAAGAAAAGGCTTACCTTTTATCACAGGCTCTAAAGTTCTATACATTGTTTGCAACAATAAATTAAAATTATAAAACACAAACAGGCAAGAAACAACACATTGTCAAGAGAAAAAATAGTTAACAGAAAAAGATTCATGAAAGACACAAATATTGGAAATATGAAATAGATCATTTAAAAGACTATGATTAGTATTTTAATGTTTCATAAAGAATTTTGTCAGACAAATGGAGACAAGACAATGTTGAGTGGACATATGAAAAACTTCTATAGAGATACTAGAAATAAATGACACTGTGAGAGAGATTAAGGTTGTCTTAGACAAACTGACCTGTTTGACCTAAGTCAAAAAAACTGAAAAAACAATCAGTGAACTTGAAGATAGTTTGAAAGACATTATCTAAACTAGAATATAAAGAGGAAAACATAGTAAGTAATCAAGAAGAAAAAACAGGTAAACAAAAACTAGAAGAGAGCATCCAAGAGTTGTAGGATAATATAACATTGCCTACCATATGTATATTTTGAACCTGAGGAAAAGGAGAGAAACATGATATAGCAGAAAAAGAAAATGTTAGAAGGGATAATGGCTGAGGATTTACCCAAAATAGTGAAATACATTAAACCACATATCAAAAGGGATCAAAAAACTCTAAGCAGGATGAATACCATAACACCCACATATCACATACAAACTGCTTAAAAACAAATACAATGAAAAGCTTGAAGTCCAATCAGAAGATAATGACACATTTCAGGTACAGGAACAAATACAAAGCCAAGACAGATTTCTAATCAGAAATTATATAACATAGATGATGATGAAGTGTGACCTAAAGTACTGAAAGAAACAACAATACCTATCAATCCAGAGTTCAAATTCAGTGAAATTATCTTTTACAAAGGACATAGAGAAAATGAGTGCCACATTTCAAGTTGGCTGATTAGATATATTGGACACTCACCTTCTCCAGAAGGAAGAGTTAAAATTGCAAATAGATAAACAGACCTAAAATAGAACATCTAAAGATAGAACACTGGAGTTAAAAAGCCCGTACACAGAAAGAGAAGGAATTGGTTGGACAGTTCAGCTGAGATCAGTTGGGAGCCCAGAGTAGCTTCCCATTGCAGGGCAGGGGTAAGTGGGTCCACACTCAGGAGCCCAAACTCTTAGGATACCACACTTCTACTTCAGACTACCCTAATTCTAGCCAGAGTTCCTTTACCTATACAGGCTCTGACATTAATGTTGGCAGTGATCTGGAGATCCCACAAATGCAATGTTCCAGACAGAAAAATTGCGATGGACCACACCCCCCCAACTCCCAAGGCCTAAGCAACAGCAGCATGGTACCACTGTGAGAGCCCAGTCTCCACTGAACTGCATCCTACCCTGGGAACCAACATTCCTACACATTCACAACTCAGGAACCCCCATTGACATCTTCTGGCGTCCATCCAAAGGGCTGTAGTCGTGCAGTGCCACTGGCTGGTCCCAGTGGTGTTGCAGGATCCTGAGCACTCTAGCTCACATAGAGTACCACTTTCCAGGGAAAGGACAGTGGGGCACACCAAGAAGCTGCCCCTGGAACAAAGAGCACACCTTCCAGAGCCTGAGAGCTTCCTGAATGAAGCTATGAATAGCAAACCTGACCCCACTATCAACATCGCTTCCGTGGAAGGGTGGAATGAATCCCCACCACGACACCAACATGACAGCCACAGCTGCCTCTGGAGGTAGAATAAGTGAGTATCAGAGCTGTCTGGCTGGAGCTGTGAATAGCAAACCCACCCCTACCAGAAGCATGACCTCTGTGCTTTATTGTGCATTCTGAGTACAGAGTCTTCATGTATGCCACTGAAAATAATGCTACTGTCAGAGACAATGTGGACTCCCCAGAGCCTGAGAGCTCCCTGCAGGTGACTGTATACAGCAACCATACTCACACAAATAGCAGGACCTCTGTGCTCTAGCATAAGCCTTGAGGTCAGGCTTCCCATGCCCATTGCCACAGATCACTCTTGTCTGCCTACTACAGCCTATACACCTGCACACCATCAGGACCTCATGTCAGTTCACCCAGTGTGGCACCGCCCACACAGAGATCAAACACCCCTCCCTGGAACCTGGTTACATCCTTATCCATTACACCAGCTGTAGTATTTGTGCACTTGCCGCTGAGGACCTGAAGTTGGGTTCATCCAGCCTGTCACCAACACCACCAGGTATACTCACCCACATGCGCTACCTATGAGCTAAAAGGCCAGCATGCTGAGCCCATCACTATAACTGCTAACATTAGTAATAACTGCCTGGGTTATCCTGCCAGTGCTACTACCATCATCCATGTTGCAAATGATACTCAGGGACCTGAGAACCAGGTAACCCATATGGTCTCCACTGCTGCCACTGCCAGTACCCTACATAACCTTCAAGCATTTTATTCCTTGTTCCAAGCAAGCTATTTTTTTTTTCGGAAGTACTCACACGAAACATATTCAAGGTATAGTTTTCCACCTTACCTTCCTCCTTAACCTCCTAACACTGGTGCCCACATGCACCACCTAGTGGCCCAAGGCTATGCGTTCTCAGCTTGCTGCTACCCCTACCAGGGCCTGAAGATTGGCCCACCCGGCATCCCCAACCCCAGCAAAGCCTTGCCATAGCTTCTATTATACTAACAACCACAACCAAGTAACTGAGGAATTTACAGATTCCATGGATGCTTTGTACAGCCAAATAAATTGTATGAAGACGAAACTACCATGCAATGTAACCTATTATGGACTGAGAATCAAAGCTAAGGTGCCCTTGCCAACCATCATCATACACATATCTTCAAGTAAAAATCCTTGTATATGAGTCAATCGAAAAACAAGAAGAAGTGACTGTTAAACCAGATCCCCAGATAACAATGTAAGGCAAACAGAATCATGAAAAAGAAAATATGACACCTCTAGGAATCACAATAATTCTCTAGCAACATATTCTAATCATTAAGATACTTATAAAATCCCAGAAACCACAATTCAAAATATTGATTGAAGAATCTCAGAGAAGCCAGAAGTGGTGGCTCATGCCTGTAATCCCAGTACTTTGGGCGGCCAAGGCAGGCAAATCACTGGAGGTCAGGAGTTTGAGACCAGCCTGGCCAACATGGTGAAACTCCATATCTACTAAAAATACAAAAATTAGCCAGGCATGGTTGTGCATGCCTGTAATCCCTCAGGAGACTGAGGCAGGAGAATTGCTTATACCCGGGAGGTGGGGATTGCAGTGAGCTGTGATAGTGCCACTGTATTCCAGCCCGAGTGACAAAGTGAGACTGTGCCAAAAAAAAAACAACAACAACAACAAAAAAACAAACTCAGAGAGATACAAGAAATAAGAAAATATATAAGACAAATAAGCTATAAGAAAATACTAAAAGACAACAGAAAAAAAAAATTCTGGGTATGAATAAGAAATTCACCAAACAGACAGATATCATAAAAAAGGAAATAAATAGAAAACATGGAACCAAAAAATGAAATACAAATACATTCAAAAACTTCAACAATAGACTAGATCAAGCAGAAGAAAGAATGTCACAATTTGAAGGCAGGTTTTCAAAATAACCAGGTCAGACAAATATAAAGAAAAATAAATAAATAATAATAAGCAAAGCCCATGGGATATATGAGACATCATCAAGTGACCAAATACTCTAATTTTTGAGGTCCCAGAAGGCAAAGAGGAAACTAAAGTGTTAGAAAACCTATTTAACAGAATAATACATGAAAACTTCCCAAGCCTAGCAAGAGATTTAAGCATCCAAATTGAAGAAGCCCAGAGATCCCCAAATAAATACACTTCAAAAAAGTATTCTCCAAAGCACATTATGGTTAAAATGTCAAAAATCAAAGACAAATAGAACTCTACAAACAGCAATAGAAAAATATCTAGTCACCAATAAAGGAATCCTTATCAGATTAACAGCAGATTTCTCAGCAAATACCTCACAGGCCAGAGGAGAATGGTACATTCAAAGGGATAATACATCCAAAGTACTAAAATAAAAAGAATTTTCAATAAAAAATACTATACCCAGCAAAATTATCCTTCATAAATATAAAAGAAGAAAAGAAATTCCTAGAAAAGTAAAAGCTGAGGGAATTCATCACCACTAGAGTAGCCCTACAAACAATGCTTAAAGGAATCCCAAATGCAGAAGTGAAAGAATGATACCGTTACAGAAGCACACCAAAAAATAAAACGCATTAGTACAGCAAACATACAAACAAGGAAAAGATTCAACTGGTACTACTACAGAAAACCACCAAACCACAATGATAAATAAGAAATTAAGGAGCCAGACGCGGTGGCTCACGCCTGTAATTCCAGCACTTTGGGAGGCCGGGGCAGGTGGATCAAGATGTCAAGAGATCGAGACCATCCTGGCCAACATGGTGAAACTCCACCTCTACTAAAAATACAAAAATATTAGCTGGGCGTAGTGCCACATGCCTGTAGTCCCAGCTACTCGGGAGGCTGAAGCAGGAGGATTGCTTGAACCCAGGAGATGGTGGTTGCAGTGAGCCGAGATTCTGCCACTGCACTCCAGCCTGGCAACAGAATGAGACACAAAGAAAAGAAAGAAACAAAGAAAGGAAGAAAGAAAGAGAGAGAGAGAGGAAAGGGAAGGGAAGGAAGGAACAAAACAAGCAGAAATCAATCAACAAAATTATAGGAATAAGCGTTCACCTATCAAGAATGACCTTGAACATAAACAGATTAAACTTTCCACTCAAAAGATACAGACTGCCCAACGGATTTAAAAAATCATGACTCAAGTATATGATACCCACAGGAAACCCACGCCACCTGTAAAGACACCTATAAGCTAAATGTAAAGGGATGGAAAAAGGTATTCCATGCAAACTGAAACCAAAAATGAGCAGGAATAGCTATACTTATATCACATAAAGGAGGCTGCAAGGCAAAAACAGTAAAGGGCAACAAAGAAGGACATTATATGTTGATTAAAGAATGAATTCACCTAAAGGATATAACTGTTCTAAAGATATACACATGCAACACTGGAGAACTGAGATATATAAAGCAAATACTAGATTTAAAGGGAGAGGTAGACTTCAATACAGTAATAGTTGGAGACTTCAAAACCTGACTTTTTCCATTAGATATCATCTAGACAGATAATTAACAAGGAAACATTGGGTTTAAATTGCACATTAGACCAAGTGGACCTAACAGACATTTACAGAACATTTCATCTAACAACTACAGAATGCACCTTCTTCTCATTAGCATGTGGAACATTCTTCAGCTTAAAACATGTTAAAACACAAAACAAGTCTCAACAGTATTTTATAAATAAAATCATATCAACACAGATAGTATCAAATTATCCCAGACCAAAGTGAAATAAAATTAAAAATCAACAACTGTAGGAACTTTGGAAGTTACAAAAATGCATGAAAATTAAACTACATGCTCCTGACCATTTGGTTAAGGAAGGAATTAAGAAGGAAATTGAAAAAAAAAATGCTTGAAACAAATAAAAATTAGAGCACAACGTACCAAAACCTATGAATATAGCAAAAACAATGTCAACAGAAGAGTTTATAGCAATAAATGATTACATCAGAAGAGTTTCAAATAAATAACCTAATTATATATCTCAAGAAAAACAAAAAGCAAGAACAAACTAAACCCAAAATTAGTGGAAGGAAAGAAATAACTATCAGAGCAGAACTAAATGAAATAGAGACTAGAAAATGATATGAAAGATCAACAAAAGGAACAGTTATTTTTTTAAAAAGTTAACAAAATTGATAAACTGCTTGCTAGACTAATGAACTAAATAAGGAAGACACAAATAAACAAAATCGGAAACAAAAAAGGAGATATTGCAACTGATACCACAGAAATACAAAAGGTCATCAGAGACTACTGTAAACAACTGTACCCTAACAAACTAGCAAACCTAGATGAAATGGATAAATTATTGGAAAAATACAATGTACCAAGATTGAATCAGGAAGAAACAGAAAACCATAAGAAGCAATGAGATTCAATTAGTAACAAAAAGTCTCCTAACAAAAGTTTCAAAACAGATGGCTTCACTGCTGATTTCAGTCAAACCTTCAAAGAAAAACTAACAGCAATTCTCCCCAAATTATTTTAAAATTGAAGAGAAGTGATTTCTCCCTAACTAATTATATGAGGCCAGCATTTCCCTGATACCAAAGTCAAGTAAGAACATGATACAAAAAAACAAAACTAAACAGCAATGTATCTGATGAACAAAGACACAAAACTCGTTTAGTTTACTGTTAAACTAGATCCAAGTACAAATCAGAAGTTAATACATTATAATCAAATTGGATTTAATTAAGGGATACAAAGATTGTTCAAAATGTGCAAATCAGTATACGTAATATATTACATCCACAATGAAAGACAAAAACCATATGACCATCTCAACAGAGACAAAAAAAGCATTTGATAAAATACAACACTTATGCCAAAAACTCTCAACAAATTAGGCATAGAGAAAAAGTACCTCAAAATAATAAAGCCATATACAACAACCCACAGTCCAATGAGGAAAACCTGAATTATTTTCCTCTAAGAACTAGAAAAACGCAAGGACTCCTGCTTTCACCACTCCAATTCAACATAGTACTAGAAGCCTAATCAGAGCACCAGGCAAGAGAAAGCAGTAAGAACCATCCAAGCTGGAAAATAAGTCAAATTGTCACTCTACTGATGATATGATCTTATATCTGGGAAAACCTAAAGACACCACCAAAAAAATTCTTAAACCTAATACATAAATTCAGTAAAGTTGCAGGATACAAAATTAATTTGCAAAATTCTCTAGCATTTCTAAACATTAACAATGAAATATTTGAAAAAGAAACCAAGAAGGCAATTCTACTTACAATGGCTATGAAAATATACCCCAAAATAAATTTAAGTAGAGAGGTGAAAGACCTCTACAAGCAAAACTACAAAACTCTAATGAAAAAGACTGAAGAGGACAAAAGCAAATGAAAAGACATCTCGGCCGGGCGCGGTGGCTCAAGCCTGTAATCCCAGCACTTTGGGAGGCCGAGACGGGCGGATCACGAGGTCAGGAGATCGAGACCATCCTGGCGAACACGGTGAAACCCCGTCTCTACTAAAAAATACAAAAAATTAGCTGGGCGAGGTGGCGGGCTCCTGTAGTCCCAGCTACTCGGGAGACTGAGCCAGGAGAATGGCGTGAACCCGGGAGGCGGAGCTTGCAGTGAGCTGAGATCTGGCCACTGCACTCCAGCCTGGGCAGCAGCGCGAGACTCCATCTCAAAAAAAAAAAAAAAAAAAAAAAAAAAGACATCTCATGATCATGGAACAGAAGAATTAATATTGTTAAAATGACCGTACTTCCAAGGCAACCTACAGATTCTACACAATACTTATCAAAATACCAACATTATTTTCACAGATATAGAAAACAATCCTAAAATTTGTATGAAACAAAAAAGACCTGCCCCCCCCCCCAAAAAAAGCTGTAGACAACACAATATTTGACTAAGCAAAAAGAACAAAGCAGAAAGAACAAAGCTGACGAAAAAGTATAGCATCTACAAGCAATTCCTGGACATCAGTAAACAAAACAGAGGAAAACAATTCTTAAAAGTGGAACAAAGGATACCAGCAGCTAGTTCCTAGAATAAAAAGCCTGCATGGATATAAACAAATAACAAAACAACAACAAAAATATGATACAACGCTCAAACTCACTGGTAATCAGAAAATTGCAAAAAAAAAAAAAAAAATTAAAAGCATCTGTAAACCATAAGAATTACCAAATAAAAAAATATAGGCAATATAAAAATAAGCAAATGAAGATGCAATATGTAACGTTGGTACAAATAGGTACAGCTCTTCTAATAGGAATGACATCTGGTGCTAAATAATAAAATTACGTATCTGTCTATGTACTTAATTTATCGTCACCAACTTTGGGCATATATCCCAGAAAAATTCCAACATGGGTCCATAGGGAATATATACGAGGACACTCATCAAAGAATTGTTTGTGTTAGAGGGAGTTGTAGGCAACCTAAATGTTCATCACTAGAGAGGTGCGTACCATAAGTATGTTACAAAATAATCTGCAACAATTAGAGCAATGGAACCAATGAACACAAAGCAATATGAGTAGATCCTCAAAACAGAGCACTGAATGCATAAAGTTAGAGTAAAATTTATGTAAATGTAAAACATAAAGGCACAAAAAAAGCACAACATATTTTACATGGGTAAGTACATATCTAAAGAGTGGTCAGAAGATTAGAGTGGATGGTTATGGAGTACAGAGAATGGGTATTAAAGAGAAATAAGTATGAAATAAAGACATTGGAAGAGAGAGTACAGGAATTTACTTGAGCACCATTCAAAATGAATAGTACTAATTAAAATACAGAACACTATTAAGCAATATAGGATTCTAAAGCAAATAACTGCATATGATATGCAGATTTAATGCTCAGAAAATTCTAATGATTAACTGATAACTACAGTGGCTATTTTTTACAGTCTCTCTAGTTTGCTTTTGCTACTAAGACAGAATAGCTGCATTTTGTTTGTTTCTCATTTTTTTCCTCCCCTGACTTAATTTTCTGTACAATGAATTTCTAAGAGCAATGTTATTTCTTCACATAGCTTTTTTTTGCCATGAGTCTTAAGATAGTAAATTTATTTCTTAGTATATGTAACCTAATTTAGGAGGTCTGAACACTTAAAATGTGTTCAAACCCTCTGTTAGTTCTACAAACATGCAGCAAAGGTGTCCTAGTCAATTTTGTCTGATCTACTATATGGACCTTAGATATATACATATAGTCATGAAAATAAACAATATTTTATTTAGAGTGCTGGTGACATTTTCGTTAAGACATTGATCTTGGCTGAGCATGTATCGAGGGTCATATTGCTATTTCTAAATTTTAAAATACTATAGAAGAATTATTTTAAAACATTTGCTATAATTTAATTTATATCTATATTTTAAACTCTTTAGCCATTTTTTTTCTTTAGATTCCCCCTTCTGGATTTGAGATTATAACCCAATGTTATTGGTTTAATAATAGTAAAGTATGATGGCAGGACACTTAAGAAATGCCACTATATGTGAAACAGAATGTAATGTGATTTTAGATCTGGAAATTGCTGGTGGTGAGTGGAGTGCGAATAAATATCAAATGTCTCCTCTTTAGCACTAAATGTAAAATGTTCCAAATCATCTTATCCAACTCTAGATGTTAACTTAAATGTAAATGCACATATTGAATGCAATAGTGGAATAGCAAACAGAATTCATAACAGAACAAGTAATATGATTGGGGATGCTGTTTTGCTGTATTTTTTAATGCCAAGAAATAGCAAATTGGTCTTTAAGAACATATACTGTAGGGTACTTGGGGTGCTAGAAAAGATAGAGCTGCATTATCGCTAACCTAGATTTCTTTTAAATTTCAATATTGTAACACAGGGGGGTAAGGTAAGAACTTTACCTAGGCAACTACTAAAACAGAATCTAACACACCAGATTGAAATAGTTAATGTATCTATGTGCTTCAGAGCATACTTTCAAGTCGATCTGCCTACTTGCTAAAATGTCCCTACTGAGAGGAGTTCACTTTCTTGAATTGGAGACAAACGCTGATTAATACGACCGAGTGAGTCCTGTTAAGCCTTAGGAGATTCAGTGTTCTACAAAATAACAATTGCTATGTTTTGTCTCAGTCAGACATTTGACAAGTTTGTAGACTCGCTGAAGATTTAATTTTTATTAGGATTATTTGAGATCTAAATTTTACTAACACAATTATTCATCAGGTTCTGAAGCAAAAGTATAGCAATGAGAATCTTGTCCAGATCTTATCTTGAACAAAACAACCTTACACTCAAAGCATTCATAATTTTTATTTTCCACCCATCATTTATGGCTCTATATTTTGTCATTATTTTCTCAAGTAGACTAAAGCGGCTCTCAATAAAATGTTGGGTATATCAGAATTGATCCCTAAATATCCCTTGATACAGTTCAATAAATTGTGGAATATATCCAAACAACAGAATAGCTTGGCATGTTAAAAAGCCTGTGTGGATCTATCTGTTTTTGTTACAAATGTCCTTTAAAGCTTAGAAGAGTGCACATTGTATGATTTGTACTGGGTTTAAAAAAATAGATTTGTATATTCACCTATAGATAAATATAGGAATAAAGATATACTTTTTACTTATATGCTGTTCTAGAAAGATGAAAAAGATACATGCCTATTACAGTTCTAAAGATGAAAAGAAAAGTTGATGGTGAATAAGTTTGTGAATTTAAATTAGGGTCTGGGGTATGGAAGGGAAACATTTGCTTGTCATTTTGTTTCGTTTTGTACTGTTTGACATTCTAGGTAGACGATTGTGTTCATTTTATTGAAAATTAATTATTTAGATTAGCTGTATGGTGAGATTACGGGCTATTTTAATTTTATTCCCTACTTTAAAATCACATGAATTAAAGTTTTAAGTAAAAGAACAAATAAGGCAAGAGACAAGCAGAAAGGGAAGGAGGAAGAAGAACGCAAGGGAAAGATACAAGAAAGAGGGAAAGGGACAGGATTGTAGAGGCAAATGTAGGTTTAAAAAATTCTCTAAAGCACAGATATCCCAGGCCTGTCATTAGAACAGAACTATTTAGTTACATGTTCTTGATTCCTGTCCACAATCTCGTGTCAACTTCTTTAATCTTTTAATGACCAAAATGTGAAATACCTGACAATTCCTTTTACATAAGTTACTGCAGGAAGTCTTACAAATCTTTTATTTAAATATACAGCAGCAAAACTTTTGTAATTAAGTGTTCAGCATTGGTTAACGGGGCATAAAGAATCATGAATAGTGCAGTATTTTAAACACTGTTATGCTTGTAAAATCACAGTGTGGTTTTCCAAACAGACATCTCTTTTTAAAATAAAATTTGATTGATAACATTTGCTTTAAAACTCTGCAAATTATTTTGTGAGAAAAAATATTAATAGGCTATAATGTCTAATTTTGATGTTTATAATTAAAAAATTACCTGCTTACTAACTTTTAAATTACTTTATACCTCTTTATATAATTGGGAATATTTTTCTTCAAGCAAGGCAGCATAAAATACATTAATATAATATGTATTTTGATCCTTTTAGAAATTTATCCTAAATGACATAGTTAATTGTATATTTTCAAAAGAATATGGAAATTTATTATATAATTACCAGAATATTGATGATTTATACATGACCAAAATATCTAACAAAATAAGATTGGTTTTAGGAAGTATGCTTTGAAAAATTTTGCAATCATTATAATTTAAGAAACATAGAGCTATATGTATTGCCAGATAAATAAATGCGTAATATATTTTTACTCGAAGAAAACACAATATAAAATGCATGATTTATGTTTTGTACAAGTTATTCTATTCTTTGCTACAAACAAATGATATATGCATAAAAAGCTGAAACAGTATGCATTTATAT
Organism: Rhinopithecus bieti; assembly: GCF_001698545.2. NCBI lineage: Eukaryota > Metazoa > Chordata > Mammalia > Primates > Cercopithecidae > Rhinopithecus > Rhinopithecus bieti. The sequence goes on from NW_016808703.1 coordinate 2,005,583, forward strand.
TATCTCTTAATGTCTGTTTCTAATTAGTAGGATTACTTTTTTCTTTTTAATATATGTATTATCTTGTTATTCAACAAGCATTTACTATTTGGGTAGTAGAGATATAGCAAAAATAAATAAACTATAAAATGCTAAGTGGAAATCGCATTACCACATATTTGAAACTAAGTATGATTTCTACTTTCTTCACTCCTGAAGTCTCAAGTCAATCATCACCTCCTCTTTTGAAGTATTCTGCAGCTTCACTTTATCATACTGCTTTGACTCTAATTTGTATGCCCTTATTTGTTAATAATACCTGTCAAAATGTGTGTCAGCATTTAAAAACAAGCCTAGTTCTCCACTAAATTCCTTGAAAGTTGGGACTCTATTTCTATTGCCTATGAACAATCTGACAGTTATCATTTTTTAAGTGTGGTTTAACTTAAATCCAAAAATATAAGAAAGAAAAGTTTTAAAATACCTGCAAATGAATTCATATGAAATAAACTGGTCAACCTATAACTACACATGTAATCTGCCTGTGGATAACTTCTACCAGAAAAAAAAAATCTTGAAAATATATGATGCTTAACAGCTATCAGTCATCACACAGTTTCTGGGGATTTTAAATTCACAGTGTTAGGATAAGAGGGATACAATTGTTTATTAATAGCTGTGAGTGCAAGATGGAATTCAGTCCATTATTGATGAAACAGACCAATAATCAATAAATGCAACATTGGAGGTATTTTTGACATATCCCTTTTAAGTTTGCAACCACTGAGGCAGTCATTTGCCTATTGCTCTCACATCTATTCTCAGTTTTTCACTTACTCTGCTTTGTATCTCAAAGAACTGCATTTATGCAGACTCCTTTGCCAACTGACTCAGAGTTAGGTTTAGCAAGTTGCAGGCACAGGGAGGAAATGGAGAGAAACTAAAATATATCTTTCCTGCTCTGCTACTGATGTCATAAGTGTCTAGGTCTCTTCAGTGGCTCCAGCTCCTGCCAGACAGTTTCTCTCTCCATGCTCATGGCAGCCACATAGCAACCTCCACCTTGATTCTAGATCCTACAGTGTGACCCTGGCTTTCAGGTTCTAGTAATATCGTTTTTACCAATTTCTCCCAGCCCTGGTTCCTGCTGTTTACCATTCTTTAGGTTGATTCACTGGTTCTTTATCTCTTATATCACACACATAATCAATTCCGTGCATCAAATTATCTGTTTCAAATAGCTAGAGTGTTTTTTTCTTATCTGGATACCTTTCAATACAACAGCCAAGATTTCTTTCAAGTTACAATGGAAGCTGGTGTGCAAACTGCCTGGTTCAAAAGCACTATTTAGTAACAAATCCAGTCTACCTGGTTTACCTGCTTCAGCAACCACATTTTTAAATGTAAATACAATTGCATGTACAATAGTTCAAGGACTTTTGCAAAACATCTGATGAAACTCATTTTACTTAGTACTTACTTGCTAAAATATAATAGCAATTGAGAATGATTTAGCATGCCCTCTGGACATGCCACTTATGAAAATTATTGATCAAAGTATGTGCATTTTTTATATAATGATATATTATACTTGTTTATATAATTGTCCTAAATAATGGATAACTATAGATACAATGAGATTGAGGATTTGTTTCCAATTCCTCCTCCTTTTCAAATTGATGAAGACCTTTGTCTCAATCACCTAATTGAAATGTCCCCATCCAGATTCTGTCCTAGGTTTGCCTTTCATCAACAATTCCATGTAATTTGTTTATCCTTTTTTGGTTATCACTGATTCACACTTCACAGACCACTTAATGGTATGCCATCAATTATTACGACTACAGGATACTCCAGTTCTTTACGTAATGGCTCGAAGCAAATTATTAATCAAATGTATCAAGGAAACTACAAATATATGTTCCAATTTACTACTACTAAATCCTGGCTATACAGGAACCTTAAGGGGGTTAAAACTCTCTTGATCCTATCCTAGTCAGGCTCCTCTGAACTTTTTTCAAGTAGGCCCTGACTCTTGGGCTTCCGTGTACATCTCTGCTTAGCCCAGTTTTAGCAAGAATCTTGCTCAATCTGTGTAGCAAAACTCCTCAATCGTTGATACATAATCAAATTCCTTATGCTCCCACCCTCAATATCTTATCACCCAGTCTTCATATTGCCCTCAGCAATTATGCTGTCAAGTCTGTTTAACCAGAATCTTCCTTACCCGTGATGCTGCTTCTTAGTAATTTTCCATCCACTGACCCCCACTAGGATATAAATGTCCACTTGACTTTGTTTTATTTCGAGTTGAGCCAAATCTCTCTTCTACTACCAAACCGCATTGTAGGAGCACCTGTTGAATAAACTCTGCCTTACCATTCTTTAATAGATGTCAAAAATATTCATTTTTAATGAAGGAGCAGGAATTTCTTTTATTATTCTGCAGATATGGCTGGAGAGCTACTTGGTTATTGAGAATGAGTTTTTCAGTTCTTCCCAAGCTGCTGTCATGAATCAACTCTAACTTTTAAGAAATTCTGTTTGAAGGTGAAACAAACATTTTCAAATTACTCTCTCTCTAAAACACTTTCACATCGCTCAGAAACATTACTCTTTTGACACTTTCTGTGAAGCCTATTTTGCTAATATTATATATATATACTTAGTAAATATTCCAGTTTGAATAAAATGGCTGGGATTTAAAAGTTTTGAGATACAAATCCTGGATGGTTATTGCGTTTTGTGATTACTTTATGTCAGTTTCATATCAAGGTAGAAGTTATCATGTTGTACCTCTAAATGTTTTTTATAAACCAAATTCATTTCTCATTTTTTAAAAAATAATTATGTCTTTGCCTTGAAAGTTCTCTGCACCTCTGGAGTCTTATAGAATTTGCAAATTTGGCAGAGCAATGCTAATGTCCTGATCATTTTCTGTATAGATTCTGAGACTATATTATTCCACATACCTGAGAAGGGAGGGAAATGTTCTTATTCCTCTGTCGACTTCTCCTGTTGTATGATTAGCTCTGTGACATGCCAGTTTGACCCATCTCTTAGTCTCCGTTTGGAGAAGCAGTCAAAACGGCAAGTGCCTTAGGAACTGAAACACTCATAAGCTGTCAACAGGAGTTATAAACCCATAAAAGATGCGCCTTAAAAACAAATTGTAATATGCAAGAAGACATTCATGCAGCAAGGAATAGTAAAATTCGGAGCCAGGAAAAATCGGGTCCTACCCTCAACTCTGCCACTACAGCAGTTACCTTAAACAAGCAGATATTCTTTTCTCAGCCTAAATTTTCTTATCTGCAATTTTAGGGGAAATGATACAATTTTGATACAATGTTATGGCGTGACATTTTAAGGATGAGAAACCTAAAAAGTCCTTCTAGCCTATCTTCTTCAACCATCTGCTTCCAAAATCCTTCACAGTTTGAACATTTTAAAGTACAAACAGTTGTGTGATGATTATGAAATTCAACTATGACAGCTTCCACAGGGTTACATTTCATATTTACTTAAATGTAAAGGTAACTGTAGAACATGATCACATAGATGAGCGGGTTTAGAAATAACCTAAGAAGAACTGTAATCATTGCAGCAGGAGTTTTAGATAGAGTTAGGGCTCTCTATTCAGAGGCATCTGACAATAACTAAGAAATTTTTCCACCTGAAATAATTCTGCGAAATGAATGTGAATTCTTGGCCCTGAGGGACCGCTTACAGACTCACAGTCGAGTCTGTAGTTAACTCCTTCGTAGTCATTGGACTATAATGATTAATTCCAAGCCAGCAAATTTGAGTCTAATTTGTTCAGAAACAATATTTCTCAAGTAGGAAGAAAGTATCATCATTTTACAAGTGGGTTTAAAACTGATTCTGTCTTCTCCATAGTACAACATTTTGCATTGTTGGTTAAAACTTAAGAATTATCATTAATTTCAGGATTTTTATATGGTTGTCTTTACTTGTATGTGTGTACATGTGTGTATTTTTTTAAATAGAATTTGGTGCTTTGCTCATGTAAAGACAAAACAATGTGGTATGAAAAAGAAAATTCAACTAAATAATGAATGGGATCAAAGACGCAAAGTATATTTAAGTATATTTATTATTATTCAAAAATATATTTCATATATTCATATTATATGTATGTGAATATATATAAATACTTTATGTAGACAAAGTATTCTAGTAGACAAAGGTGTATGGCTCAACATAAAAGAAGATACAAAGAAATGTTACTAAAACCCAGATATCAAAATAATCTTTACATATGTTCACACTTATATAACATAATTTTTAAAATATTAATCTGATATTACTCCATCACAACCCCAGAATTTTTCTTTACTTTTTTCTTTTTTTTACTACACTTTAAGTTCTGGGATACACGTGCAGAACTTGCAGGTTTGCTACATAGGTATACACACACCATGGTGGTTTGGTGCACCCATTAACCCATCATCTACATTACCTATTTCTTCTAACGCTGTCCCTCCCCTAGCCCCCCTCCCCCAGATTGGCCCTGGTGTGTGAATTTTTCATATGGGAAAATGTGATCCATTTATAGCATCATTTGTCAACTGCAATAAGAAAGTCTTAAATTCATCTTTTTGTTGTTTTTGAAAACAACTATTTCAACTACGTTTCATCTATTTTGACACATAGCTTTTATTAAACACTCATGGGGAATTTTACTGAATTTAACTAAATTATGTATTATTTCTTTCATAATCATGGAGCTGAATTTGAGTTTCTTTGAAACAATTTGACTTTCTTTGAAATGAATGTACATGCATCTTTAAGTAAAGATAAATTTGAGGTGTAACGTGCAAAGTCCATTTAATACTTTACACAGAACTTTTGGGTTTTATTTCATTCACCTCTGAGAGATTGTTGATGGAGATCAACATGGAAGGGAAATTGTATAATCAAATTTCTTTAAAAGAATGTCATTGCTAGTGAAAGACAGGATGGATGACACAGAGAATTGATCATAACCCTGATATATACATTTCCCAGATATAAGAAGGTTGCCAGGAAGTTAGAATTATGAACTTTTTTTTTTTTAGTATTTGTAATAGCCACTAACAGTCAAGATAAGAGGATTGGAGAGCTCTCAGGATCAGGTCATTTTGAAAGAGTCTGCATGATTTTCATGTCTTTAGGAATATAGAGACCGACATAACATGGGAAAACTTGTAAGTTATAATCCTAGATACAAGTGACCAGCTGTACATGTAATGATATTTTTGTGGTTTATAGTTATACAGTGTAGAAATATTAAAATGTACAATAAAAAGGGCCAAAAAATCTTAAATGAAAATAGAAAATACTTTTCTCCTAGCCTACTAAATTTTACAGTTTATGTTTTCAGTTTCTCCATGACCAAACATATGCTACTTCTTTTTAACCTACCACAATTATACTTATTACAAAGTAATTTGTCACTTGACTAATTTTATCAGATGTCCATTGTCTCTAGTTATGTCAAATAATCAATACTTGTGGACTAATTTGAAATTATACTTTTATCCTATAATAAATTCTGGTGAATAGCTGAATATGCTACAGTATTTTCTGTATTCATTGTCTTGTGTTGCACCTAATGTATACTAGAATCACTTTGTTTTGATGACTGTGGCTTTATAGTTCATGTTTTTCTCTGATAGAATAATTATCCTCCAAAATTACCTCACCTCCAATTATGAATTCTTATTACTCTGTAAAAATATCCTGGTTATATCCACAAATTGACAAATTTTAGAATACATTTGTAAAATTTCAAAAAAAAAATGCTTGATGTTTTCATTGGAATCAAATTACATTTATTGGCTAATGTATAGTGAAATGGTATCTTTATAGTACTGTATCCTCCCAATTCAGAGAAGGTGTGACTTCTTATAGTCAAATATCCTTTCATTTCCTTAGCAGAATTCTTACCATTATTGTTCTTATATGGTTTCCATGCATTTGTTGTAAATTTTGTTCATAAGCGTTTTCTTTTGTGTTAAAATTAAGCATGTCAATTTCTACAGATGTATTGAGCTGCTTATTATTTGATATATAAAAAGGTCATTTATTACATATTTTATTTAGAGACTAGCTATTATGCCAAACTCTGATTTTATTTTCATTCATTACCAGATTATTTTGGGCAGGCTTTTAGGAATATAGTGGTATCAGCTACAAATAATGGTAATTTGCTTTATTTTTTTCTTTTATATCTTTTCTTTGGATTTTTTCACAAATTGGTTTGGCACCAGTTTTAAATGATGTTAAAAAATGGTGTCCTCGGCCGGACGCGGTGGCTCACGCCAGTAATCCCAGCACTTTGGGAGGCCAAGGCGGGCGGATCACAAGGTCAGGAGATTGAGACCACAGTGAAACCCTGTCTGTACTAAAAATACAAAAAAAAAAATTAGCCGGGCGCGGTGGCGGGCGCCTGTAGTCCCAGCTACTCAGGAGGCTGAGGCAGGAGAATGGCGTGAACCCGGGAGGCAGAGCTTGCAGTGAGCCGAGATCGCGCCACTGCACTCTAGCCTGGGCGACAGAGCGAGACTCCGTCTTAAAAAAAAGAAAAAAAAAAAGGTGTCCTTATGGAGCCTCTGATTTTTTCCAACTATGAAAATTCATGCATAGTTTCACTTAGGCATGAGATTACCTATTAGTTTGACGTAAATAATGCTTGCCTCATTAATTAACGTTTTATCCTAAAATTTTATTAGAAATGAGTACTGAATTTGCAATATAGTTTTTTTTAGCAACTATTGAGATGATATTATTCTTTCTACTTTATTATGAATTATAGTAATAGTTGTCATATTGTGACCTAAATGTGATAGAGGTTAACTTTCCCTTTACTGTAAATAAATAATCATAAATCTTCATTTCACATTATTTAGGATGTTTAGTGGATTTCCTGACATTCCATGAAGTCTCAGGGGCTAGTGTTATTCCTAGTTAACTTTGGTATTAGTTTCCAACCTTTGAGAAATTGTTTTCTCTTCTTTTTTGGCCCGTTTATTGTTTGCTCATTTGTTTGTTTTTATGCCTAATTCCAAAATGACCCAAATATGAAATGCCTTTATATGTTTGTCTCATAAATTATATTCTTTCTTTTATATTTTTATTTATCATCTTCCTTCCTTTGACAATACTTATTATTTGGGTTTAGCTTTGCAGCTTCAGGCTTCTGAGTTCAACTGATTGTGTTACAGAACTAGAGTATGCTACAGCTGTAGAAGCATTGTAAAACATGTTCCATTTAAGCTTTATCGTGGTCAGTGGACGTGTTCTTCCCTTCAAACTCTCTGTGTGGTAGTAATTGCCAAGGTCTGGGGTACAGCTGGAGGTGAGTTGTGCTTATCTTCAGACTGCACACAAAGTTTGATTTCTATTGGGCTCAATACTCCTCCTCTTTCTCTTAACAATTATTTTCCAGTCATTTCAATCCTCTTCCTATTGTTACTTTGTTCCTGTTGTAGGAATTTTTACTTTACTTCTCTGTCTTTAATGCTCTTCCACAAAATATTGGCACATTTAACTTCTCATTATTCATTTTATGTCAAATCTCACATCCCCAATAAAACCTCTTGACCACAATATCTCAAGTTTTATAATACTCCCATCACCAACCACTGATTTCCTGTAATTATCTCATTTTATTTTCTTCATAGCTCTTTATCATTATTTGAATTATCTCATTAAAATAACCAGTTATTTCTTTATGAGCCACAGCCCTCATCAACACTTGATGCAAGAATGTAAGAAACATTAGAGAAAAGACATTGTCTAAATTGTTCACCATAATATCCTCAGTTTTAAGGATACTGGTGTTTGTCTCCCAGGAAATAAGAGCTTATTAGATTTTCATATAACTCAAATCTCTTTTACTCATATGTAAAATAAAACAAAAAAAGAAAGAAATGTGATTTTTGGGATCTGGTTGTATGTAATACACTATGTTTATTTCATGGCAAACATTGGATATTGGTATACAAAATTAGCTAATTGGTTATAGTTTTGGTATAACACAGTCAATGATAAACAGTAATATTATGAAGATTTCTCTTTTGTACATTTATTTGGCACGTTTTCATTTCTCCTCTATTTTATACAATAAGAAAACAAAAATTTAAAGAGCTAGAAAAGTGACTCCCAAAGACATAGAAAACGTCATTTTACAGTATCAGATATTACATTTCTAATCCATTTGGAATATTTAAAAATATATATTTACCTAAGTGTTACAGTGAAATCAACTCTTTGTATACAAAGTCTTAACATCTTTAGCCATATCAAGAATTGGTTCTAGAATGCATATATATGATTTATATGTGTGTGTGCATATATATGTACAATGTATACATATAGATATACATGTATACTGTATACCTGTATAATGAGATTACATATATATTTAATATATAATGATTATATATTGAGTATATATTTTATGTATTTATATATAATCACATTATACATGTATTTTCTTTTGCTGCTTTGTAATAAATGTATTTTCAATTTTCAATACATACATTTTAAATAAATAAATAATAAATGTATTTTCATCTTTCAATAAATAGATTTTCAATTTGTTTTATTATATAACTATGCCCATATGATTAAATAGAGAATAATACTAAAATGTTTGCCTCACAATAAAACCTGTACTTTGAAAAATATATAATATTTCTTTTTAGCCTAAATTTTTTAAATGATGTGAAATAGTTTATCTTTGTAGATACAGGATCGGTTTCTTGGAATTATATTCAGGAAGCAGCGCTTCAAGGATAAAGGCTGGCGCAAATTGCCAGCAGTGGAGGGGTTAATAAGTATAATTTTTCTTCACCATTTGCCACTCCCCAGCCTCCACAGTAATCACAGAGGAGAGTATTTCAAGATGCACGGGTTAAATATAATAGTATCAGAGAAAAATTCCAATAAATTTGCTGTGAAGATTTAAATAAAATAAAATAATTTTTCAGAGAATACCAAAATATGTAATACTTGAAGATCTTGAACAAACTAGAAAATATTGCTAATATTTTATCACATATTGTTATTGCTTGCCCCATTTTGCTTTGTTAAATTGATGTTTGAGAGACTTCTATTCAAATCTTCCAAACACTTTGATGGTAAATCTGTAGATCTATGGAGCCCTTGAAGAAGGATGGAAAAGGCCATGAGAAAATTATTTTCTGTAACTAATATTCCAAATGAGAAGCAAATTAAATACCCTAAAACTATGAAATTATATTCTAGCATATACTGAAAGGGGTATATTAAAAGGAATCATTTGACCTGTATCTTGGTAGGTGGGTGATGATCAGAGAATATTCTGAGACCTACATTCTGGAATACCTAAGGAGTAGCAGCAATTGTTTTAGATGCTGCATTTCTGTGAACTGCTGTTTCTTCTCTTTACTTTGTAATTATTATCAAGTCATGGAAAAGGTTTTCTTAGATGCCCTTTATAAATTGTTGATAAATACAGTGTTTATCTTATAGCCAGCAACAAAACAAAGCACCTTGATGAGGGCAATAGTAATATTACTTTTTAAAATATTTGCTGGAATGTAACCTAAATCATTTGATTATTTGTAACATCTTTTGACCAAAGTACTCACAATCATTTAGCGTGTAAAATTTTGAATATTGTTAGGAAATAATGAAGAAAAGCATTATAAAATAAGCACAAGAAAAACTTTGTAGTTAGGTTAAATTCATGCAATGAAAGGCAGTCTTGTTGGAGCTCAGGCTGAATTCTCATTTAGGTCACCAACTTGCTTGATGATTCTGCGTAAGCTAAAATACATTTCTTAACCGTAATATTTACAGCTGAAGATTTGCATTGCTGGTTCTCAAACTTTAGTCTGCACTAGAATAACCAGACTTTTTAAGACACAGATTACTCGTTCAGTAAGTCTGGGGTGATGTCCAATAATATCTCAAATGATGTTGCTGCTGATCTTGAGACCACAATTTTTAAGAAGCACTAATGTATAAGATCACACACAGACACACACAGATTTCCAGGGGTCAAATTTCTCTATTAGAGAATTTAAATTTAAACTTAATTCTTTTGACTTGACATCGTGTATGTTGGATGTACTTTTCTAATTTTGAAACATAAAGAGATGTATCATTCACTACTCAAACTTCAAAAGATAGTAGTATAGATAACACTAACTGAGTAGCATAAAATGAGCATATATAATTAGTAAATTTACCTATTAAAAAACCCTCTGTTAATTTTCCAATTTAATAGACACAGTTTAAATCAATGAAAGGATATTGACAACCATTGCCGTTGCTCCATTGGTTGTGAAAATAGAGTAACATTTTTGGACTACTTTGTCTATGCTCATAACTCTGGCTAGCACTTTAAAGGCATCAGCTTATTTAATCTTTATACAAGCCTATTATGTGAGTTCCAATTATTATTGTTTAAAGAAAAGTAATAGAAATTTTAAAATTCAACAAAACATGCCCATTGTTCTTCACCTAGAAAGTAGTTGGGCATCTAACTCAGACAATTTGACTCCATATATCACACTCTAGTCTGAAGCAAAATTTAATGACAATCTTGTTAATGAGTGAGAGGCTGGAAAACTTTATATAAATTTATGTACGAGTCATATTTTTTTTTTTTTTTTTTTTATTGCTTGCTGAATCAGCCATGATTAGGTTTTACTGAAAGTAGCTTAAGAATGAAAACAACATTGGCATAATAAAATAGAAATTTCTTTTCATACTTAGCAATTCAAAAGAGTAATACTAGAGATGTAAAGATGCTTCATGCTGTCAAGGACTCACGCTTATTATATCTTATTCTTCTGCCTTATTCAGCTTCAATTCTCAGAGTTACTTAATGGTCCAAGATGGCTGCTATAGCCTCACCCAGTTTTATCTATATCATGGCCAAATGTAAGTAGAAAACAGGAAGACACATGATCACTCATTAAAAACACTTCCTGGTTGATGTACTGAGCATTTCCATTTATAGCCTATTGGCCAGAACTTAGTTACAGGGCCATATCAAGTTACACCTTGGATATTCAAGAAAACCCTGCAAGTCTCAGCCAAACTGGTTGCCCAGCAATGGATGAGTCATGTCAGACACACAACTGGATCTCAGTCAGGCATGATTTGCTTTCCACATTTTACTACCTAGGATAATTTGGATTTTGACATAGACAGTATTAAATATTCATCACATAGTTTTCTCTTTCTGAGCACATAGGATGATTACATTTCCCAGACCCACTTGAAGTTAGATTAGGTATAAATGACTCAGAATTAGCCAATGGGATATGAATAGTAGTGATATGAGAACTTCAGGCCTGGGCCTGAAAAATTGTATAAAACAATTCTCCCTCTCTCTATTCTGATACAGCAATTTTGGGGGCTATTTTTCCAAAATTTCCTGTCTTTGAGTTGTGTAGGACTCATTGATCCACATTGAATTTTGTGTGAGATATAAACCTTTACTGTCTTAAGCCCTTGATGTTCAAGATACATTTGTTACCATAGAATACCTAACACATATTACTACTACAGGAATTATTACGTAGAGTGAGATCTGGTGTAAATGTCATTTATGACACCAAGAATCAATTTATTGAGCTTTATCAAAGTATCAGGTATTTATAATAGATGACATAAATACAATGATGATGGCCCAAATTTCCTCCTCTCCATGAGTTTGCAAACCAGAAAAGATCTCATAAAGCAGTAATGTACTCCTTGACTTCTGTAATGAAAGATCTCAACTATACCAATATAGTAAGTGTACCCTCAATTCTCAAAGCTCTCTGAAAAGAACTGTGGGTACTTACATTGTCTCTGGTAAAGGAATAAATGAAGAGAGAATTTTTAGGCAAGGCTAAGCATGGTAATTAGAATGAAGATGAGAAAGTGCAATGTTAAGAAGATGAACTCTGGACCCAAATTGAGTCAATTCAAACCTTGCTTTACCACCTACTTTGCTTCCTGCTTTGGATAAGTTATGTAAACTCCTTGCATCTCATATTTCTTACCTGTAAAATAAGTATAATAATAGTCCCTACCTCAAAGGATTATTAAAGAGATTACATGGGTTATTTGGAAAACTATTAGAACAGTGGTTGAAATACACAAGTATTAGGTAAGTACCTGTTAACAATATCTGAGGACTATATTTCCCTTTCTTTCTGTTAATCAAGATTTCTCAAAAACTAGGAGTGAGACTTCACACTTTGACCTAATCATTTACTTGTAATTCATAATATTAGCAAGCTATTAAAATGTTTCCTGGTATAAAAGCAGCATTTCTCATCTTTGTCTACTTTAAGATCTGTCAAAATAAAGCAGAATAATAAAAAGGAAAATCTAGACAATCAGAAATCATTCTAATATCAAAATTGTTCTTGTTGCTATACTCTATAATGTATTTTTAATGTAATATATGTCTGAGCTATTATCACACAAGAACCCGTTGTCGATAAACTGTCATATTTAATTGGCCTGTATTGTAAAAATATCCTTGAAAAGTAGAACTGTCTCACACTGAATTAAACTCAAAAAGGAGAAACTTTTGTTTCATTCAAAATACATTTCAATAAAATTAATACAGGCACAAATTTCAACGTTACAATATTTTAGTGGAAGGAAATCAAGTGTTTTGCGTAGTTTGGTACTCTCTCATCTATTTAATATTATCAGTTGATGAAAAACATGTATGTTTATCTAGATCACTAGAAAATTACCACTTTGATAAAGGAGGGATGGCCTGTCACCCTCCTTCAGAGGCTGCCTGTGGGACTTTCTAAAAATTTTGTTATTTTAACAGAAACAAAAGTAGCATGGATGGGGTCAAAAGCGTTGTTTGTTTTTAATAGAAGACAGAAAAGCATGTTCATATACTGAAGAGAATAATTCAGGAAGACCCATAGTCTTTATTGGAGTCTAGATTTTTAAGGACTGAGAAACGGCAAGTTATGGTTTTACCTGTGATCAAGTAGGGAGCAAATAATACCTGTAAACACAATCATGATGATTTAATCACCTTGTCTAGATAATATAGATAGGAAGAGAGCGATCCATTACTTATTAAACCCACTGACTTCAAACTTGATGTCATTTATATTTAAAGTGTAAAACTTTTAAATCTTTTTTTACCCTCTTAGGTATTTTTGCATCAAATTATCACACACTTAAAACTTTGTAACCAAGTAGAGGAAAGAATTTCAGAGACTGAAGACCAGTCTTTCAAACTAATCCAGTCAGACAAAAATAAAGAAAAAATAATTTGTTCTTCTATCTGAAGTAACTCAGTAATGAAGAACCAAATAACAAATCTTCTCACTTATAAGTGGAAGCTAAGCTATGGATATGCTCACAATAGGATCAAAACCTCACTGTCAATATTAACCTTGAATATAAATTATCTAAAAGCTCCACTGAAAAGGCACAGAGTAGCAAGTTGGACTTTAAAAATAATACCCATCCATCTTCTGTTTTCAAAAGGCTCATCTCACATGTATCGAAACAAATAGATGCGAAGTAAAGAGTTAGAGAAAGATCTACTATGCAAAGGAAAAACAAACAAACAAACAAAAAGCAGGGGTCACTATTTTATATCAGATAAAGCAGACCTTAAACCAAAAATGATAAAAAATGACAAAGATGAGCATAACATAATGATAAGGGGTTCAATTCAACAAGAAGACTTTATTGTCCTAAACTTATATGGACCTCATATTGAAGATCCCAGATCATAACACAAGTCTGTCTAGACCTCCTAAAACCTTAGACAGCCACACAATAATAGCGAAGGACTTCAGTACCCCATTGACAGTGTTAAACAGATCGTTGAGGTAGAAAACTAACAAAAAGTTCTGGACATAAATTTAGTGCATAACCAATTGGATCTAATGGACAGCTACAGAATATTCCACCAGTCAGTCATATAAAGAACATTATTTTCAACTAAATATGGAACATACTCCAAGACTGATCACATGCTCATCCATAAAGCAAGTCTCAAAAAATTCAAAAATCTTGAAATCGTACAACCATACCGTCAGACTATGGTGGAATAAAAATAGAAATCAATACCAAGAAGATCTCTCAAAACTGCACAATTACATGAAAACTAAATAACTTGTTCTTAAATGACTTATGCATAAGCAACAAAATTCGGAAAGAAATGAAAAAATTGTTTCAAATACATGAAAACAGAAACACAACATACTAAAATATCTGTGATACTGCAAAAAGAGGTCTAAGAGGAAAGTTTGTAACACGAAATACCTGTCTCAAAAAGTTACAAAGTTTTCAAATTAATGATCTGCCATCACACATTGAGGACTTAGAAAGACAGTAAAAAAGTAACCACAAAACTAGCAGAAAAAGGAAATAACTAAAATCAGAGTAAAACTGAACAAAATTGAGACTCAGAAATCCATGCAAAGACTCAGCAAAACAAAAAGTTGGCTATTTGAAAGAATAAATATTATCACTAGACTGCTAGCTACATTAACAAAAAGAAAAGAAAGAAGATCCAAATAATCACAATAAGCAATGACAAAGATGACATTACAATTGATCCCACAGAAATACAAAAGATTCTCAGAGACTATTATGAATATCTCTATGCACACAAACTAGAAAATCTAAAGGAAATGAAAAACTTCCTGGAAACACAAAGCCTCCCAAGGATGAATCAGGAAGAAATTGAAATATTGAACAGAGCAATATCTAGTTCCAAAATTGAAGCAGTAATAAAACACCTACCTGAAAAAAAAAAAAAAAAAGCCCCAGACCAGATGGATTTGTAGCTTAATTCTACCAAGTGTGCAAAGAAGTGCTGGTATGATTACTTCTACTGAAATGACTCCGAAAAACAATTCTACTGAACTTATTCCAAAAAACCTCCCAAGTTCATAGGATAAAGCTAGCATCACCCTGATAGCAAAATCTAGCAAATACACAACAAAAAAATAAAACCACAGGCCAGTATCTCTGATGAACATAGATACAAAACTCCTCAACAAAATACTAGGAAACCGAATCAAGCAGCACTTCAAAAAATTAAATCACCATGATCAAGTAGATTTCTTTCCTAGGATGCAAGGTTGATTCAACATAGGTAAATAAATAAACGTAATTCAACATATAAACCTAATTAAAAACAAAAGCCATATGACCATCTCATAGATGTGAAAAAATTCTTTCTAGAAAATGTAACATTCCTTCATGATAAAACATCTCAAGAAACTAGGCATCAAAAGAATGTAACTTACAATAAGATCAATCTATGAAAAACTCATGGCCAACATAGTAATGAATAGGCAAAAACTTGATGAATTCACCTTGAGAACAAGATAAGAATGCCCACTCTCACCACTCCTATTCAACACAGTACTGGAAGTGCTAGCCAGAGCAATTAGGCAAGAGAAATAAGTAAAAGTCATACAAATAGGAAAAGAAGGAGTCAAACTATTTCTTTTTTAGATAATGTGATTTTATACCCAGAAAACCCTAAAAAGTTCACCAAAAGGTATCTGGAATTGAGAAACAAACTCAGTAAAGTATCTGAATACAAAATCAATGTACAAAAATTGGTAGCTTATCTATACACCAATAACTTTCAAGCTGAGAGCCAAATCAAGAACACAATCCCATTTAAAATAACCACAAAAAATTTAAAATACGTAGGAATACATTTAAACAAGGAGGTGAAAGATCTCCACAAGGAGAATTGTGAAACACTGCTAAAAGTCATCATGGACGACACAAACAAATAAGCAAACATTTTATGCTCATGGACTGGAAGAATCAATGTCGTTAGAATGGTCATACTGCCCAAAGCAATCTACAGATTCAAACCTATACCTATCAAACTACCAGCATTATTTTTCACAGAAGTAGAAAACACAATTCTAAAGTTCATATAGAACCAAAAAGGAGTCCAAATAGCCAAAGCAATTCTAGGTAAAAAAGAACAAAGCCAAAGGCATTACATTACCTAACTTCAAACTGTACAATAAGGCTACAGCAACCAAAACAACATTGTACTCATACAAAATCAGAGGCATATACCAAGGGAACACAATAGAGAATGCAGATACAAAGCCACACACCTACAGTTATCTGATCTTCAACAAAGTCAACAAAAATAAGCAATGGGGAAAGACGTTCCTATACAATAAGTGGTGATGTGATAGTTGGCTACTCACATGCAGAATAAGGAAACTGGACCCCTACCTTAATGTATGCAAAAATTAACTCAAGATGGATTAAAGATTTAAATGTAAGACCTCAACCTATAAGAATCCTATAAAAGAAAACCTCAGAAATGTCATTTTGGACATCAGACTTGGCAGATAACTTATGACTATTATTCACCCCAGCAATCCCATCACTGGCTATACCCAAAAGAAAACAAATTGTTCCACCAAAAAGACACATGCACTTGCTTGTTCATCACAGTACTATTCACAGTAGCAAAACACTGAATTGACCTAGGTGCCCATTAACAATGGATTGAATAAAGAAAATGTAGTACATATAACCATGGAATACTATGCAGTCATAAAAAGGAAGGAAATCATATCCTTTGAAGCAATATGGATGTAGCTAGATGTCATTATCTTAACTGAATTAATGCAGGAACAGAAAACCAAATACCAAATATTCTCACTTATGAGTGGGAGCTAAATATTAGGTACTCAGGTACATAAAGATGGCAGCAATAGAAACTGGAGACTACTAGAGGGCTAGGAGAAAGGGGAACAAGAGTAGAAAAACTAACTTTTGTATACTATGCTCAGTACCTGAGTGACAGGATCACTCATATTCCAAACCTTAGTGTCACGCAATATACCCAGGTAACAAACCTGAACATGTACCCGCTGAATCTAAAATAAAAGTTGGAAACAAAATAGTAGGTGGAGCCATCCACATAATTGTGTTAGGGGAACCATGACATATGATTGAAATAGTTACTATTCTCACCAGCCAAAACAGAAAGAACTGTTAAAATCTGGAATTGAATAGAGTCTTGAGAATGGTATTGCCTTTGTATTACAATTATACTTAATCTTACACTGCAGGCTGCCTTGAAATTAACAAAATATAAAAGCAAGCCTTGAAGAAGTTAAGTTGATTACAATAATTTGACTGTGTCTCAGAACAAAGACCAACAACATCTAGAATAATACAACAAATTCAAGTAACAAACAAAAACATTAAAATGTCTTTCAATGACATTTGAAATAAATATAGTTTGACCTAATTCAGAGGAAAAATATCAATCAAAACAGATGGTTAAATAATACAGATTCTGGAATTAGAAGAGAAACATGTTAAAGTAACTATTATGAATGTACTCTATGTGTTCAAAAGCTAGAATAAATTATAAAACGAAGAGGAAAGAAGTGAAAGAAAAGCCTGAAAACAAACTACCAGTTCTAAAATTAGAATATCTGAAATTACATATTAGATGTTTCTACCTAACGAAACTAGAAAAATAAGAGCAAGTAAAACCCAAAACATGTAGAAAGAAGGCAATAACAAATAGAAGAAATTGAAATAGAAACAGAAAATCAACAGAGAAATAAATAAAACAAAAACCTGGTTCTTCGAGAAGATAAATAAAATTGATAAACCTCTCACTAGAACAATCAAGCAAAAGGAGTATAAACAATTTACCAATCACAGGAATAAAGAGGGGTCACCACTACTGATTCCAAAGATATTAAAATAACCATAATACGATATTTTCTAAAACTTTATGTCAAAAAATTTTAATAATTAGAAAGAAACTGGCAAATTTCTTAAACTACTCATTACTAAAGCTCATTTAAAATAAATAACCAAAAAAATTCATATTTATTTAAGAAATTAAATGTATACTTAAAATCTTTACTCCAAAAAAAATTTTCCAGACCAAGAGAGCTTCACTGGTGAATTCTACAAAACTTTAAATAAAGAAATAATGAGACATCCTATATACACAAAGGATTACAAATCATTCTATTATTAAGACACATAAATACGTATATTTATTGCAGCACTATTCACAATAGCAAAGACATGGAACCAACCTAAATGTCCATCAATGGTAGACTGGATAAAGAGATGTGGAACATATGTGCCATGGAATACTATGCTGTCATTAAAAACAACATGATCATGTCCTTTGCAAGAACATGGATGGAGCTGAAGGCCATTATCATTAGTGAACTAATGTAGGAACAGAAAACCAAATACTGCACGATCACACTTACGAGTGTGGGAGCTAAGTGATAAGAACACCCAAATACCAGAAGGTAGAGAGGGGTAGGAGGAAGAGGATCAGGGAAAATAACTAATGGGTACTAGGCTTAATACCTGGGTGATGAAATAATCTGTACAACAAATGCCCATTTCATGAGTTTACCTATTTAACAAATCTGCACACATATACCTGAACTTAAAATAAAAGTTAATAATAAGAAAAAGAATAAAAACACATCCTTACAACCTTTTCCAGAAAACAGAAAAACATGGGGCATTTCCTAACCATTTTATCAATCCAGCATCATCTGGTTATTAAAACCAAAGACATTATTCAAAAGGAAAACTACTGATCAAAATTATTCATTAACATAGATGTAAAAATTCATTAGCATATTTCAGGAAAATCCAGACATATAGAAAATAAAGCAACAAGAAGAAGTAGAGTGCATCACAGGAATGCCAAGTTAATGTAACAATCTGTTATTATAATTCAAGTTATATTAAAATATTACAAAGGAAAATTAATATAATAATTTCAATAGATGCAAAAGCTATTTGATAAAATTCAACACAATAAAGAACACTAAGAAAACTTAAAAGCAAATCCCTCAAAGCCATAAAAGATGTCTATTAAAAATCTAAACCTAACATTGTAATTAATGGTAAAATGTCAAATCATTTCCCCCTACTATTGGTAACAAGGTTCAGATTTCTGCTCACTCCACTTCCATTTAATGTTGTTCTACAAGTCCTAGCCAGTGGAATAAGATAAGAGAAAGAAACAATAGGCATGTAATTTGAAATCGAAGAAACAAAACTATTTTAACTCACATTTGACACGCTTATGCACTTAGGAAATCTTAAGGAATCTACGGAAAAGTTGCTAAAATTTATAAGTTAAGCAAGATAACAAGATATAAGGTAAATACACAAAACTCAATTATCTATATAGGTACTAGTAGTAAACAAATTAGAAATTTAAATTTAAAAATATATTATTTAAAATAGCATCAAAGTGTGAAATGTACAGGAGTAAGATTAACAAAATATTGAAATTTTATACATTGAAATCTACAAAATGCTCTTGATACATTTCAAAAGACTTAAATATATGTAAGATACACTATATTCAAGGATTGAAGGATTCAATATTGTTAAAATGTCAGTTCTCTCTAAATTTATGTACAGATTCAACAAAATCCAAATCAAAACCCAAAACTTAATAAGCTGATTCTAAGATTCACAAGGAAATGCAAAGAACCTAGAATAACCTACATAATTTCTAAAAGAAAATAAAGTTGGAAGATTCACCTTATGTGCTGTTGCTTTTATAATGCTATAGTAATTAACACAAGAATAGATATAAGATATATAGATAGTAAAGAACTGCAAATCTGAATTTTATACTGTTTTTACAAGTTAACAAGTTAACTTCACAGTTTCAAATGATGCTGGCAGAATAACAGGAGCCTTATCAAAAAAAAAAAAAAAAAAAAGGCGGGGGAGTGGGAGAGGGCCTTATCCTTCGTAGCAGAGAAGGCATCTTGAACTTCACATTTGCAGAGGTTTAACATGCACTCCAAGTCCCATGGTGATGAGGCAAGTGAGCATAATTGAATGCTGATAATGTGCTGCTTTTGTACCACAACAGGTGAACCTCACACTTAGGAACCTTAATTTTTCATACTACGCTGAAAGCAAACCAATGCAATGTTTGCCTTGATGGGAGACAATTACCTTGTTATACTGAACAGCAAAACAAAACAACAAAGAGCCTTTTGAGGCCGGGCGCGGTGGCTCAAGCCTGTAATCCCAGCACTTTGGGAGGCCGAGACGGGCGGATCACGAGGTCAGGAGATCGAGACCATCTTGGCTAACACGGTGAAACCCCATCTCTACTAAAAAATACAAAAAACTAGCCGGGCGAAGTGGTGGGCGCCTGTAGTCCCAACTACTCGGGAGGCTGAGGCAGGAGAATGGCGTAAACCCAGGAGGCGGAGCTTGCAGTGAGCTGAGATCCGGCCACTGTACTCCAGCCCGGGCGACAGAGCGAGACTCCGTCTCAAAAAAAAAAAAAAAAAAAAGAGCCTTTTGCTCTAAAATAAAACGCTATCTCTATCTCTCAAGACTATTCATTGTACAAACATTTTTAGATAGTCTGGAATGAAAGTTGTCAGTATCTCTTTTAAGAAAGTGCAAAATTCAAGAAACTCATAAAAATCCACGAAGAACTGTCTTCCAAAAAGTTTAATGGGACAAAATAGAGACTCTAGAAATCAACTCAGTATATTAAATTAATCAATTTTCAATAAAGCTGCAAAGGCAACTCAATAAGTAATGAATATTTTCAACATGTTAAAATATTTATGCATTTCTGTTAAAAAGATAAACTGTGACCCTTACCTCAGTGTATATATCAAAGTAAATCAAGTGAATATATCAAAACCAAAAACCGCAATCCTCCTGGAAGAAATATAAAAAAGAGGCTAAGTGGCTTAAGGTTTGCAAAATTATCTTTAAAGAGAACTCAAAAAGCATGATAACAAAATAAGAGACTGATAAGTTGGAATTCATCCAAATAAAAAGACACGAAAATGAAAAGACAAGCCACATTTTGGAAGAAAATATTTGGAAAACATACAATCTGTCAAAAGACCTTTAACTAGAGTACGTGAAAAATGTTCACCATTTGATATTTAAACTAACAAACCATTGAAAAAAATAGACCAAAGATTGGATACTTCACCAA
Source organism: Rhinopithecus bieti (assembly GCF_001698545.2). Classification (NCBI taxonomy): domain Eukaryota; kingdom Metazoa; phylum Chordata; class Mammalia; order Primates; family Cercopithecidae; genus Rhinopithecus; species Rhinopithecus bieti. The sequence goes on from NW_016808703.1 coordinate 2,026,590, forward strand.
TGAAAATGTAAAGATGACTAATAGCCACATGAATGATGCTTAGCATTATTCAGCATTAGAGAAATACAAACTAAAACTACAATAAAATACCACTAGAATCTACTTGAATGGCTAACATTAAAGAAGACCAACAACACCAAATGTCAAACAAATGGAACTTTCATATATTTCTCATTGGAGTGCAAAATGATACAACATCTTTGGTAATTAGTATGGCAGTTTGTTGTATAGGTAAAAATATAATGAACTTACTATACATCAACCTACTTTCAGATGTTTATCCAGGAAAAAGGAAACATAACTCACAAAATACTGCACTCAAATGTTCCTAATAGTTTTACTCAGAATAACTAAAACTGGAAACATTCCAAATCTGAATATATTAGAAAAACAAAATATGATTTTATTTATATAATGAAATACTACTCAACAATTAAAATGAATAGAACACTGATAGATGCAACAACATGGATGAATCTCAAAAGAATTAGGCTAAATGAAATAATCCAGACATAAGAGTCTATATTTCTGTATGATTGCCCTCATATGAATGTCTAGAAAATGCAAAGCTAGAGTTGGAAAGTGGATGAGTGCTTGTCAGGGGATGAGGAGTAGGAGGAGGTTAATGACTGCAATAGTACAAGAAGAAAGCATTTGGATGATGAAAATTAATATTTAACCCCTAAAACAGAGAAAAGGAAAAAGAAGGAAAGAAGGAAGAAAGAAATAAAGGCAGAATCTCCAGAACTGACTACCATGTTTCCTACAGCCTGTTTATTTGATGACCCGTTGATTCTGAGATACCTAGCATCTCTTCCAATAAAATCTACTTTTTGTTTTAATTTTGCTTAAGTTGGTTTTTGTTATTGGCAAATCATCTCGGTTCACAAAAGCGGTCCCAGGGAGTTAGGTGTAGGAAACAGAACTTCAAGGAAATGTATAAAATTTGGTGTTGGATAAAAGCTGAGGTAGCTAAAAGGAATTTAGATTTTGAAAAATTGGAAGTTCTTGTTATATAGTGTCAGAGAGATAATGGAGCCTCATAATTCTTTCCTTAGACCAAGTACTCACTAGAAATGAAATTCTAGGTGAGCAAAGAGCTGCTACCATAAAATAATTTGAAGTGGATAAGGAATGTTGGCATTGTACCCTCAGAGGGTTACTTGGGATGGCATTGGATAACTCAAAGTGAGAGAAAAGTAAAATCAAATCTGAAATTTCTTTTTCCTTAGTTTTAACTTGTACTTTCTAGAAACATTAGGAAAACCTGTAACTCAAAAAAAAAAAAAAAAAAAAAAAAAAAAAAAAAAAAAAAACCGGGAGCTGTGGCTTACTATGCCTGTAATCCCAGCACTTTGGGAGTTCTAGGTGGGCAGATCACTTGAGGTCATGAGTTCCAGACCAACCAGGCCGATACGGCGAAACCCTCTCTCTACTAAAAATACAAAAGTTAACCAGGCATGGTGGCAGGTGGCGGTAATCCCAGCTACTCAGGAGGGTGAGGCAGGAGAATCGCGTGAGCCTGGGAAGCAGAGGTTTCAATGAATCGAGATCACACCACTGTACTCCAGCCTGGGTGACACAGCGAAACTCTGTCTCAAAATAAAAAGAAAAGAAAAGAAAAGAAAAAGAAAACCAAAGTTTGTTTTTTTGTTTTCTTGTTCTTTAAAGAGAGAAAAGGCATTTTAAGGTAAGTAATACTGAAAATTTTCGGCAGTAGCCTCAAGCCACTCACCTTTAGTGAGTTTCTTTCGTATTTTAGGAATTGAGAAATGCTGTGTAGTATTTTACAGATCCCAAATAGAAAAGTTTTATCAGTTTCTCAAAATCTCAAATGAGTAACAGAGTTGAACTTGGGGATGTTCACATCCAAAGATGGAAGCTTATTTTACCAGTTTTAATATCTGAATACTCCTCTCATTTTAGCAAAAAATTCCTCTTCTCACTCCTATTCCTGATACCACCACCTCACACTTAAAATAGCAACAGCTTTCACAAGGGGTCTTTCATTTAATCTTCAAAAGAAAGGGTATGGGATGGTTATAAAGATGACTTATAAGGAAACCTACTTAAGGTCATCAATTTGGATATCAGATCTAAGAACCAAATTCAGGTTTTCTGACTCCAAGTACAGTGATTTTTCCATTAATTAAAAGAAGTCATTGACTATAAAGAATTTACATTTATTTTTACTAACACCAAATGTTAGGGTTTATATTCAATGTTTTGACTATATTCCTCTGCCAGTCTCTGTTTACCATTATTGTTAATGATAACATTGATATTTAAAAGTTTTGTAGTCTCTTAAATTTTTAATAATATAAAATCTGCCTCTTCTCTTTCTCTAGGAAGTCATTTAATAGTCGATTATTGTGTAAATCAACATGACAATAAATAAAAGGACATTTTAAATGGTCAGGTTAAAAATTAAAAGATGGCCGAATCACATAGAAAATGCATAAATTCACCACAAATTAATCAAACAAGTTGACTCTAGATCGATTTCAACTATGTTCTTTCAAAATAAGAAACACTGAACCTATAAGAGAGTATATTTGGATAAGCTAGTGATACTTCTTTTAAATAATAAGATGAAAATATTCTCTAAAGGATGCATAGTGGTGTTTTAAATAGGAGACCCACTTTAAAATTTTTCTTCCTCTGTGTACTTTTGCCATCCTGAGCTTTTGTGACCCTTTATTTTCATTATCTTACCTTCCAAATGACCTAGCCTGGCCTTTTACTCAATCTCACTTACATGAGCAGGTCTTTTACAATAGAAATGGTTAGCATCAGAGGAAAAATCTATTCACCAAAGATAACTGAAAATTCCTAGGTGCTTCTCCATCTTGTTACCCTTCAACTTTCTTCTCCAAATCCATTATTTTGAAAGTAAGTTCTGTCCAAAGCATAGCTTCTCAAGTTTGATTCTCCCTTTAACCAATGGCCCTCCATTATTATAAGCAACAATAGAGGTCAAATTACAGATAAAAATCTTACACTTCACATATACAGTGATATCCAAAAGGGGAAGCATTATTTGACTTTATAAGGAAATGGAGAAGAGATATCCCACCCTACATTTTGTTGCCATAGCCACAATTGTGTAGTATGTGTGAACATGTATGTACATATATTATGTTTAAACTTTTATATAAACCTATCATTCATTTTGTTATGTTTGGCAAATAGATAAATGTAATTCCTCATATTCAAAAGAATATACAAATTCACCTTTAAGTGGATTTGGGGAACCTTATGACTTCAAGGAATAAAAGAGTCATTAAGTTTCAATGACAGGTGCTAAAAAACTCTATTTACTCTTTTTAATGCAGAAGAAATCAGGAAATTAATATAATTTTGTGGGAGTTAAGCAAGCAAATGACTTTCCTGGACTTACTGGCTCATCTTTCCTATAAGCAGTTTCCCTTATTTTTAGGTTATTTAGTGGCAAGAAAAATATTGGTAGATGGTTAATGCATTAGCAAATAAGCATTACTTGTACACAGGAGTTCTATCCTCGCTCTGAGGTGAGTACATACACAATAGGGCAAGACAAGATTATTGTCTTTACACAATTTTGACATAGATACGGAGACACTGATGAAGTTTATGAAGTAATTACAGAACAGTCATGTGCAAAATAAATCCAAAGAAGAAAAATTAGTGAAAGTGGAAGAAAGTGGATAAAGTTTATTTGATAAGGTCAACTAGAAGGAGAGGAAGAAGGTAAGGAACAAGAAAAAGAAATAATTTTTAAGAAGCATAGGCTAGGCCAGTTGCAGTGGCTCACACCTGTAATCCAAACACTTTGGGAGGCCTGGGTGAGCAGATCACCAGAGTTCGGGAGTTCAAAACCAGCCTGGCCAACATGATGACACCTCATCTCTACTAAAAATACAAAATTTAGCTGGGCGTGGTGGTGTGCGCCTGTAATCCCAACTAACCAGGAGACCGAAGCAGGAGAATTGCTTGAACTCTGGAGGCGGAGGTTGTAGTGAGCCAAGCTCGCACCATTTCACTCCAACCTGGGCAACAGAGTGAGATGCCATCTCAAAAAAAAAAAAAAAAAAAAAAAATTGCTCAGATTATGTACAGTGCTTTACTATTGGCACAATCATAGTCCTTGAGCTGGGCCTATGAAATGAAGGAGCAAGAGCATTCCAGGGAATAAAATAGCAACAGTTAAGATACAAGAATTGACCTAAAGAGAGTAGATTCTATGGACAAGAAGCACGCTTGCTTTCCTGAAATAAGGTGATATTAACATGGGATTACAGAATAAAATATGGATAAACTGTAGGGCAGAACAAGCTACATCATTTGGGGGCCCAGTGCAAAATGGAAATGCTGGATGTTTCTTCCAAAATTAAGAATTTCAAGACAGTGACAGCAGAGTATTCAGCAAGCACTTCTAAGTGTGGGGTTCTGCCCACCGCACAAACCACATGCCTGTGAAGCCAGCCCCACAGGGGGACATTACACAGGCACCCCAGAGTTAAGTAGAAAAATTTAATATCTTGTAAGCAATGGGGATCTTGCAACAGGGAAAATATGCTTTAAGAAAGGTAATGACTTGCAATTAGTGACTTAGGATATTCCTGGCAGCAGCACATAGACTGAATTGTGGAGAAGCCTCAGACTAAAGACAAGGTGAAGAGTTCAGAGATTAGCATAGTGACAAAGCCTAAGGAAGATGCTTGCACCAGGACAGTGGAAATGGAAACAAAGAAAACAAGAGAAAACTGGATATATAGAACACCACGATTCTTAAAAAGAAATAATTACAAACATAGAAGTTTTTGTTTTGTTTTGTTTTGTTTTGAATTGGAAGGCTGAGAAAACAATGGTAAGACATACAAAAGAGCAGCACTCTGGAAAGGTGCAGGCATTGGGTGTGAAGTTAATGACACCAAGTGAGTAGTTGCCAATTTAGGAAGAAGTTTAACATTTACATCAGAATTCAGCTCAATTTAAAGAATTTCCTGTATTTGTAGACATAATGGAACACATTGCTTTAGAAAATGGTGATTTCCTGTTACTCTATGTGTTCAAATTTTTGACCCCAGTATCAGTTTCTTATTACAGCTCTAACAAATGACCACAAACTTGGTGGCTTAAAAGAGCATCCAGTAATGGTGGAGCTGTGTTCCTTCTGGAGATAGTGGGAGAAAACTGTGTTTCCTTACATTTTCCAGCTTCTAGAGCCTCCTTGCATTCCTTGACTCATGACCTTGTCCTCCAACTTCAAGGCTGGCAGTGTAGGGTTAGTGAAGAGTTAAGGACACGCCATCCCAAAATGTGCTGCTTTGGCATTTTGATTTTTAGCTGAAGTCACTTGAGAAACAGTAGATACAGGACAGGCTCTTTGATCTGCTTCTTTATACCTAAGAACAGGCCATAAAACTTCCCATTAGAAAGGCGCACTGAGAAGAGACCATGCTATCACCAAAGACTGAGGGTTGAGGATGAAACGAATGTATACAAACACACTTACTAAAATAACCCTGACCTTGCCCTAGCCCCATCACCTCATACATCTCCTGGCCAGTTCCTCATAATTCACTACCCTTCACCCCAACCCCTTTGTCTTCTTATTTCTTCATAAATTTATCATTTATCTAAAAGTTATAAAAACTTCATGCTCTAATCACTTCTTCAGGTATTCATTCTGTTGTGAAGGCTTTCAAGTACATGTAAAAATTTATTAAACTTGTATGCTTTCCTCCTGTTAATCTATTTTATGTCAGGATAACTCTAGCCCAGCTGGAGACACTGAACAGGTGGAGAAGAATTGTTTCCTCTCCAAAAGTTCCATCTTCAAATCTCTCTCTCTCTCTCTCTCACACACACATGCACACACACACACACACACACACACACACACACACATACACACACACACACCTTTACTTTTGTCTTCTTTTCTGACTCTGACTCTTCTACCTTCTTTTCAAGAGTCTTGTGATTGCATTGAACGCCCCTGGTAATCTAGGATAATCTCTCCATCTCAAAACTTTTAGTTCAATCACATCTGCAATGTCTCTTTTGTACAAAAGTTAGCAAAGTCGCAGGTTCTGGGAATTTGGATGTGGAAATCTTTGAGGTGGGTAGTCATTATTCTGCCTACCACAGTAGATGTTAGTGATTGCTATTTGTTGGAGTATAGGCTAACTTTCCACTAGTTTTATTTAGCTATCAGATTCAATGGTTATAAGAGACTTTCTGCAATATAAAGAAAGTAGGGAAATGTGACAGGAACATAAGCCAGAGCAGGATTATAGGTTGGATTTAGCTGAATTTAAGCTATTACTCTGAATCAGTTTCCCAATTGTAGGAGTAGATAAGTCAGTAACACACTTGGGAGAGTTAAAGGTGGCTATGATGGTTAGAGGGGAAAAGTGGTAAGAGGTATAAAAAGAAAATATAAAATAATGATATAGAAATGTATGGGATAAATTTTTAGACACTGGTCATATGTCTGATCCCAGAGAACATTTAACTTATAGCATAAATAAGAGTTGTAGGACATGATATTTTAATTTTCATTTTAATCTCCATTTTAATTTTAATCTCCAAATTGGTGCTGCTGACTGGTACAGCAAGAAGCAAAACATAATTCAGGAATATCATTCATCAGATAGAGAAGTGGGTGAAGATATTGAGATGCATAGGATGAACTCAATGGAAAGTCCTAAAGAGTAATTTGCTCAACATAATTTTATTGTGAGAACAGCAAAAAGAAAAAATGACACACACACACACAGAGAAACCAATATAGAATCATACAAAACGTCTCTGGCTCTGAAATTTTATGCCAAACTACTTTCCACTTTAAATGAAGAAAAGTTTTCGGAGAGGGTGTCGATGGGGATTATTAAACATGGAATTATTTTGCATAGTCCGACTACGTATTTGACAACTGCCATGAAACATTGTCCAGGCTAAGAAAATAGGCAAAAGAAGAAAAGAAGAAAAAAAGTACTGGGTGGAGGGGAGCACTTGACATTTGCTATTGAATTCTCTGGGAATTATATGGCTCTATATATGTGTACTTTTGATCATCTTTCCATTAACTAGGTTAGTTTATATCTCTGTGGGGCCAGCTCCACAAATCAAGCTGTAGGAAACTGATAGTAATGCAGGTAATTTTTATCTATAGAAATGCAAAGTAATTTTGTCCAAGAGAGATACAATTGATTTCTATCCTGTAAAAGTTAACTAGACTAACAGAGAAGACCCGAATAAATAAAATCAGAAACAAACAAAAAAAAAGAAATATTACAATGGATATCACAGTAATATAAAGGATCATCAGAGACTATTATTAACAACTATATGCCAATAAATTTGAAAACCTAAAGGAAATGGATACATTCCTGCATACACACAATGTACCAAGATTGAACCAGGAAGAAACGGAAAACCTGCACAGGTCAGTAACATGTAATGAAATTGAAGTAGTAATACAAAGTCTGCCAACACAGAAAAGTTCTGGACTGGATGGCTTCACAGGCCGAATTATACCAAACTTTTAAAGAAGAATTAATACAAATTCTGCTAAACTATTCCAAAATATTGAAGCAGAGGAAATTCTTCCTAACTCATTCTACAAGACCAGAATAATCCTGCTACTTAAGCCAGATAAGGATGCAACATGATAAAAAGAGATGCAGAAAGCCTCAACAAAATACTAGCAAGCAAAATCCAACAACATACTGAAAAGACAGTCAATGAAAGGATGGTTCAACATATGCAAATCAATAAATGACATACATAACATCACTGAGATGAAGGACAAAAGTCTTCATATTGATCATCTCAATAGATACAGAAAAAGCTTTTAATAAAATTCAACATCTTTCATGATAAAACTTTTAGTGAACTAACTATAAAAGTACCTCAATGTAAAAAGTGCCATGTATGACAAATCCACACTTAATATCTTACTGAATTGGGAAAAAGCTTTCAGAACCTGAACGAGGCAAGGATGTCACTTTTACCACTCTTATTTAACATAGTACTGGAAGTCCTAACCAGAACAATTATGCAAGAGAAAAAAATAAAATGCATCTAAACTGAAAAAGGAAGTCACATTTTCCCTCTTTACAGACAGTATGATCTTCTGTATGAAAATCCTAAGGACCCTACCAAAATACTCTCGAAACTGATGAACAAGTTCAGTCAAGTTGCAGAATACAAGATTAATAAACAAAAGTGAGTAGTGCTTCTACATATGAACAATGAACTAGCTAAAAAAGAAATCAAAAAGGAATTCTATTTACAACAGCTACACAAAAAAGTAAAATAACTAGGAATATATTTAACAAAAGAGGCAAAATCTGTATAGGAAAACTACAAAACACTGATTAAATAAACAGGGTACAAACAAATGGAAAGACATCTCATGCTCTTCTTATGGATCTGAAGAAATAATATCATTAAAATGACATTACTACCTAAAGCAACCTAAAGATTCAAAAAAAGCCTTATAAAATACCAATGACATTCTTCACAGAAATAAAATAAACTGTCTAAAATTTTTGTAGAGTCACAAAAGACCCCAAAGAGCCAAAGCAATTCTCAGCAAAAAGAACAAAGCTGAAGGTGTCACACTACCAGACCTCAAAATGTACTGCAAAGCTGTAGTAACCCACAGCAACACACTGACACAAAAACAGACATATAGACCAGTGGAACAGGATAGCAAATCCAAGTATCTCCATCTAACTGATTTTTGACAAAAGTGCCAACAGTATTCATTTGGGCAAAGACAATCTCTTCAATGAATGCTTCTGGAAAAAGAGGATATCTACATGCAAAACAATGAAATTAGACTCCCACTTCTAACCCTATACAAAAAACAACTCAAAATGCATCAGATACCTAAATATAAGATCCGAAATCCTCAAACTAACAGACAAAAATATATTGGAAACACTTCAGGACATTGGTCTGGATAAAGATTTTATGAATAAGACCTCGAAAACACAGGCAACGAAAACAAAAATAAACAAATGGGATTATGTCAAACTAAAAAGCTTCTGCACAGCAAAAGAAACAACCAACAGAGTGAAAAGACAACCTCTTGAATGGGAAAAAAAAAATTTTTTGACTATTCATTTAGCAAGGCATTAATGTCCAGAATGTACAAAATAATTCAAACATTTCAACAGCAAAAAAGTCTCCAATTAAAAAATGGGCAAATGATCTGAACACACGTTTCTCAAAAAATATATAAATTGCCAATAAATATATTTTTAAAATGCTCAACATCAGTAATAATCAACCAAATGCAAATCAAAACCACAATGAGGTATCATCTAACCTCAGCTAGAATGAATGGGTATTATCAAAAAGACCAAAAATAGCAAACACTAGTAAGGATACAGAGAAAAGGGAACTCTTAGACACTGCTGGTGGAAATGTAAGCTAGCATAGCTATTATGAAGAACAATATAGAGCTTTCTCAAAAAAAATACATATAGAAATATCATATGACCCAGCAATCCCACTACTGGAAATCTATCCAAAGGAAAGGAAATCATTATATTGAAGAGACGTTTACACCTTCATGTTTATTGCAACAGTATTCACAACAGCCAAGATGTGGAATCAACCTAGGTGTTCAACAACAAATAAATGAATAAAGAAATTGGTTGATATACATTACGAAATGCAAATCAGTCATTAAAAGAAAGAATGAAATTCTTTCATTTGTGGCAACATGCATGGAATTGGAGAACATTGCATTTAGTAAAATAAGCCATAAACAAGAGGTCAAAAACTGCATGCTCTTGCTTTTACCTGAAAGCTAAAAAGTGTTGAGCTCATAGAAGGAAAATGTAGAACAGATGAAACTAGAAGCATCCTACTAGGAGAAAACAAGGAACAAGAAAAGATTTGTTACAGGACATGAAATTACAACTAGATAGGAGAAATAAGTTCTAGTGTTCTATGCCACTTTTGGATGAGTATAGTTAGCAATAAATACAAAGTTTCAAATAGTTAACAGGGAGATATTGGATGTTCCAAAAACAAAGAAATGATAAATGTTTCAAATTGTGGATATGGCCAATTATCCTGATCTGATCACTATGTATTTGTGTATCGAACATCACTTTCTGCCCTGTGAATATGTATAATTATTATTTGCCAATTAAATAAAATAATATTAAAATACAGAAGAACACATTAAAAAATTATGACCCCAAACACTACATTCAATAGATCCTTAAAATATTAATCAGTTTTGCACCTGCTAGTGTTTCTGATCTTACATACATGCACGCACACACATATAATCCTCAAAATCTTTGAACTTCTTTTAATAGCTTACTAGTTCCTTCATTAATTAAGGAGTTGACTAAAGCCTGTTGTTTTGTGCTAAATTTATATTTATATGAAAGTTGCTATGGTCTAAATATGTGTGTCCCCCCAAAATTGTATGTTGAAATCTAACTTCCAAGGTGATGGTATTAGAAGGCAGGACTTTTGGGGAGGTGATTAGGACATAAGGGAGCCCTTAAGAACGGGATTAGCACCTTAATGAAAAAGGCCCCAAAGAACTGCCTTGCCCTTTCTACCATGGAAGAACACAGCAAAAAGGTGCCATTTACGAGAAAGCACACTCTTACCAGTCACTGAATCTTGATCTTGAACTTCCCAACTTCCAGAACTCTGAGAAATAAACTTCTGTTGTTTATAAAATACCCAGTTTATGGTGAGACGGGCTCTGATTTACAATAGTTCAACTTAAATTTTTGACTTATGATGGTGCAAAAGGATATGCATTCTGTAGAAATCTGACTAAATATGAATACTCACACAACTGTTCTGATTTTACTTTTAGTAAAGTGTTCAAAATTGCATGAGACATTTAATTTTTTAAATTTTAAAAGGCTTTATTTTAAAGCCTTATTTATTTTATTTTACTTTATTTTAAAGTATTATTTTAAAAGGCTTTATTTTAGATAATTTTGCTCAACTATAAGCTAGTATAAGTTTTCTGAGCACATTTAACAGTGGCAGGCTAAGATACAATGTTTGCTAGGTTAAGTGTATTAAATGCATTTTTAACATGGTTTTTTCAAATTGCAAGTTTATTGAAATGTAATACCATCATAAGTCCATCTGTATTTTGTTAAAGCAGCCCAATGGACTAAGCCAAGGGTCATAATTTTACCTTTTTGAATATTTGTATTTAACATAACCCAGTAAGTATAATACAGATGGATAAAACAATCATTTTAGCACCTTCAGTTTTTAAGGCATGAATTTAAACAAACATTTGAGGGCAAAAAAGAACCTGAATCTATAACTTGAAGAACCATGTTCTCCAACCACTGTCTGTATAGGTATTCCAAAATATAAGCCGATTTACATGGTTCCTTATTCATTATAATATTGATTCCAAAATTCTCTCTGTAAACACTTGGAGGGATCATTATCAATTGCCTCAATTGTCAGAGGATCAATATTTCTTAAAGAAATTTTGTTTTGTGGTTTTTGAGTTATTTCAGGAAAGAAGTAACATATTTTGAAATATCAATACTTTCTCTTTTGCAGGGAGGGCTCATGTGTATTAAAATGAAACTGAGCATCAATTAGTCAAATAATTTTATTTCTCCACACTGAATTTAATCAGAACATATTATTTTGGTAAAGGAACATCTTTGGCTTCAAACTTCATTCTCAAATGTGTGCAAACAAAATAAATGTAAGGAGTGCAAAGTAAGAAGACATTTGATTTTTTTCTTTGCGTAAGTAAATACTCAGTAAAATTGTTGTTAGTATCATATTGCCATGACACCTTTGTGTTATACAACAGGTATATACATTTTCTTTAGACAAACTAAATTCATGCATCTCTTCTCTCAATTATATGATTTATATAATTTTGAGAACACAGAAGCTCTGCAACAAAACATTCAATAAATTATTTAAAAGTGCTGAGAATTGCTCTATGGCAGTGAAGAGCTAAATAAGGATCATCTAATTCCATCAGTTGTTAACATATAAATTCAAAACAGGAAAAATTCTACATGTAAGTTTTTTGTCCAAAATTAATGTTTTCTACTTGTAAGTAGGTCATAAGACCAAAAAAAGATATAAAGTTTAGATCTACCACACTTCACACTTATTTATTGCTCAATATTTCCATAACTAAATTTGTTAATCTGAACATAAACGTTTCAAACAGGAAAACAAATCAGCATAAAAGAAACTAAAAGGAATAACAAATATGTGAATACACATAATCATATTCACTGGAAATAAGGCAGATTAAACAGTCCTTACCTTAAGGCATTATTCATTATCACACACATGCACATAAACACATATACAGTAGTGACACATTTGGGGAAAAAAAACATGGACAAACTGAAGAGTTCAGAAGAAAGGGTTGATGAAATATTTGGAAAATAAGAACTATGAGGAAAGGTTAAAAGAACAGGGCATGTCTGTCAAATGAGTATACTAAAGGGATACTGTGATATTTATCTACAAATACATAAAGAGGTGATAGAAGGCAACCATCAATTATTCTCATTAGTCGATGAGGAGAGAATACGAATAGACCGTTTGAAAGAAGGAAATCATGCAAAACTTAAGAAAAACTCTAAACAAAGGTTGTAAATCCAAAGAACAGGCAATTCTATGGCTATAGTTTCTGTCGTTATTGAGAAGCCAAGATTGATGTTAGATGTTTATTAAGAAAGGCTCATAAATAATTAAGTTAACCCTGCCTTACTACAAAGAAGTTAATAGATGTAAACAAAAATCTTCCTTCCAATGTTGAAATCCAATTTTACTTCTTTCTCTCACTTATTGAGAATTGGCTGATTTTAACCTTCTGGTTTATATTTTAAAATACTTGAATTATTTATTTATTTCTTTATAATAAACAAATAAATTCTCCTGCCTCAGCCTCCTGAGTAGCTGAGATTACAGGCGCCCACCACCACGCCCGGCTGTTTTTTTTTTTTTGTATTTTTAACAGAGATGGTGTTTCACCATGTTGGTCAGGCTGGTCTTGAGCTCCTGACCTTGTGATCTGCCCACCTCGGCCTCCCAAAGTGCTGGGATTACAGGCATGAGCCACCATGCCTGGCCAAGTTTTTTATTTTAAAGTAGAATGAAACACAAAATAAAATGTAAAAGAGCGTATACTACATTGAATGACAGATTAGCAAATACAAGCACGATGGAAAATGATTTGTTGAGTTTTTTTCTGGTCCGGAAACTAAAAATGAATTCGTTTTCCAATATATACGTATTAACTTAATATATCTGACACTGTAATAGGCATTAATATAAATTCATTGGAAGGACAGAATTCAAATACAGTTCCCTGTTTTTCAGTATCTCTGGTATTTTGTATAATGATATCTCATCTAATGACTAACTGTCTCTCAAATAATACACACTACTTGCAAGGAAATCACATAAAGCCATTCTACTAGGCAAATGACAGAATCAGTAAGAAACATCTTCTCTACCATTAATAAATCACCTTTACAGATGGAGAAAAATACAACAAACTGGAGCAAAACTTTGAGACAATAATTAGGGTATAAATAATAGACAAAACTCTAACAATTTGTATTTCACTAATACAGAATTCATTAATTGACCGTAAGCTACTATTTTGCCTCGATACATTTCTTTCTTTTAAAGAGAGTAAATTAATAATGTAAATAAGATTGCAAGAGGATCCTTGAAAATACTTAGTAGATTAAACTTTCTAAGGACCTTCAAGCACTTTAGAAGGATCCATTTCCACACAATTGATATGCTAATTACAAACCATTAAATCAAGTCAAGGATGTGTATTGGATAACACTTTGTTAGTTTAATGTGAGTTAATGTACGTACTTGAAATAATAGAACTCTGTTCCTTTTTAAAATAATATACCTTCACACTTTTTTTCTTAATTGAGATTAAGCTTCCTCCAATTACTACAGATTAATGACATCTTACAGGAGTCAATATTTAAGAACCAAGGGGTATTACTGACTCTTGTATAACCTATTTATGGTCATAAAACGGCTTTAAGTTTGGGAAAAGCAATCCTAGAGTTGATACTTAATACTATCTTACAGTTGAAATAGTACTTCCAAACACAATAAAGTAACAGATATGATAAATTTGGATATAATCCAAAATAAAATCATTAATGATTTTTAAATATGCCTAGCAAATAAAGGAGAATGAATATCTTTGCTAGCCAATATTGAGAGAAGGCAACTTTTTATATATGAAGAGATTAAGGAAATATGAGTCTCTGCTCCCACATCTGTATACATAAGTATAGGACTTCCTCCTCTCTTACTCACATACATTAATAAAGTAGCATTAAAATAAGGTTAAGGCAGAGACTTGGCTAATTTACACATCATTAGAGCCTATTTTTACTGAGGAATAAGGGAAGTGGGGGAGGGCAGGGCAGTGTAAAGCAAATTTAAGAAACTCCACAGTGCTTTTCATCAGCATTACTAGTTTATCGTCCGTCATAAAAATACATGGTACACTGGCCGGGGGTGGTGGCTCAAGTCTGTAATCCCAGCACTTTGGGAGGATGAGGTGGGTGGATCACCTGAGGTCAGGAGTTTGAGACCATCCTGAACAACATGGAGAAACCCTGTCTTTAATAAAAATACATAATTAGCTGGGCATGATGGCGCATGCCTGTAGTCTCAGCTCATCAAGAGGCTGAGGCAGGAGAATTGCTTGAACCCGGGAGGCAGAGGTTGCAGTGAGCCGAGATCATACCATTGCACTCCAGCCTGGGCAACAAGTGTGAAACTCCATCTCAAAAATAATAGTAATAATAAAACATTGCACAGTAAAGGTTATAGACATTACTTCTAAAGAGATATTTATGAACCAGGCTGAACAACACTTCTCTTTCAAATAATTGAAGAGATATACTCACTATATACTTTAGTATATCTCACAGATGAGAGTACAACTTTTAAAAAACATTTTGTTATGTGAAAGTTTCAAAGAGCACCAAGGTACAGAGGAGGGTAAGTGACTATCTCTTTACCTGTTACCAGATTCAGTCTTTAATCAAAATTTTGCTGCCATTATTCTCTAACTCCTACAGTTGTGGCTCTCCCACTATTACTTTCTCTCTCCTGATTTCTGCTGTGTTAGATTTTGGTGAATTACATAAAACAAATCCGAGAGAGTATCTCTCACCTGATGTCTTTTGCTGTGCATCTCTTAAAAAATATGGACAATTTATCAATAATAACTGCTACTTTTTTATAATACATTTACCATTCTAATTTGCTTCCTATGTGTCTTTGATTGCAACAGGAGTCAGACAAATCCTAGGAAGAGATGGGAGGGTCCCCAGTGAAACCCCACCTTCAAGTCGAAGACAGTTGGAAGCCAAGCTACAAATCTTGGGTAAGTTCATGGACCATATTGAGAACCTCTCTTCCTGCTTGGCATGCTTTTCGCTGATTGATTGCCACCCTTCATCTATTTTACATACACCTGTCCTTCCCTAATTGGTTTGCTACACTGTTGTACCCACCTTTGAGTGGTGCTTTTGTTCTAGCCTTTTGTTTTTTTTTTTTTGCATACTCACAAACCAATCAGCATGCACCCCCCCCACCCCCATTCTGAGCCCATAAAAACCCTGGATCCAGCCACACTGGGAGAGAATCCACCCAACTTCAGGTGGGGACTACCCTCACATGCCCAGTCCACTGAGAGCTGTTTTGTTGCACAATAAAATTCTTCTCCACCCTCCTCACCCTTCAAGTGTCAGCATTTCCTCATTCTTCTTGGATGTGGGACAAGAGTTTGAGACTCACCAAATGTGGGTACAAAGAGGGCAGTAACACTGTGGTCCTCTGCTCTCTGCTAGTGGAAGGAAACTTCCCTACATGACGGGAAACAACAGCAGGGCCAAGACAGCCTCGGAGTCGTGGGCTGGAGTGGAGCAATGGGGCTGACAGAGTTGTTAATGTTAAAGCCATCTGCCTGGGAAGGGGCATCACTGGTCAGAGGTCTCCAGCTGGCAACGTTACTGAGAAAAATCCTGTGTCATCTTTGCTCTACCACTTAAGTGGTTAGTAAATAGCTACAGGGCAATGACTTCATTTAGGACATAATAAATGATATAATATTGGCAAATTGTACTTTTCTTTTGAGGAAATTGGTTGTAAATTAAATGCCATGTTCAAAACTATTTCAGTTTTGTGCTATCTGATTTTTTAAACACTTAAAATGTTGCTAGCTACTGGAAAAGGGAAAATATATTTAAAAGACAGAATCACTATCTACTAAAAACTTGGTACTACTCTGACTTCAGCAGAGAAGGAACATTGTTATCAAAATTTGAGCATATTCACAATTGCTTTAACTCAGTCAAGAAATAAAATGTTTCTCATGTTTAGCATATTCATTTATCAGTTTTTTCTTCTTTCCCATCATTTAAAATGATACAAGAGACAAGGTTTTGAAATCATGTTTTTCAGCTCATCATCAAATTTAATTCTGTGTCTTCTTTATTTGCTCTTTGAAGTAAAAATAGCAACTGTACCTTTAAATGATTCTCCCTGCATATTGTTCTCTTTAAATATTTTATGTATTTAAAACAATATAACCACATTAATATTTATTTAGACATTTTAGTAATCATTTTCTTTTCATATAATGAGAGATTACCATAGGCTAATTCAGTGAATGAAGCATTTCACATACAAATTTTTGCATTATCTGATAGGTTTTCATATGTAAATCACATGCATCTGTTTATCTCCGGTGAATGGTGTCAAATATCCTCAATGCAAAATGCACCTTATAACATTATCTTCCTAATGACTTTTCTTTTCCCAAAGAAAAATTGGTTATTTGTGCCAGATATTTAGAAATTGTCATTCAAAAACAGCTTTTTTGTTTGTTTTGTTGGACTGCGTCAGGGTGAAAAGAAAAATTAACTCTGAGGAGAATTACCATTATATTGCCATTATACAAACCTTAAGGGGTTTTATATTTAAGATTAGAAGATCGCAGGAATACACACATTTGAAATACAGAAGTTGGAATGTTTTGATGAGAAAAAATTACACTACATTTAAAGGCTTTTGTTAGACGTCAGGCACTTAAATCACGTTTACAAACATGGAAAGACAAATGCTCAGACATCTGAAATAGTCTCTCTACACTCTCAAGTCTTCTTTGAATTCACCATGTGGGTGAAATCAAAGCACAGAACAAACACTGTTTTGATATGGCTTTGAAGATGATAACAGCTTCTAACAGAGAAAAAGGCAGCTTTGAGTTTGCAGGAAAACGATGATTGACGTGACTCTCAGCCCAAGAAAGTTTACCTTTTAATGAGTGCGTAGTGAGAAGCTCTCATCCCATGTTTTATTTTTGAGGGAAGCTGCCTAACTAGAATGGATCTCAGACATCTACAGCTGCTATTCAGGATGTAACACACACTCTTTTAAGCTGCGACATCTTTTGATCCAAATGAGCACATGCAGGATCCAGATGTATACAGGAGAGTTTAAGGTGAACTAAGGATTAGAACACTTTTTCCATGATATGCAAGCTTTTCTATCAATTTATGTAACGTGGTCCCCAGATAGAAGAACTTAATTAATACTCTAGTAATTATTAAAATAGTGGTCACAAGAAAGCAGAGATTTAATTTTCTTATCTGTTGTTTTTTTCTTTTCTTTATTCTTTGTTTGACCTTGGAATATTTGGTGTTGGCAATAAAAGTGTTAGTCAGCACCCTTGCTGCCCGTCTTCCCTGAAACAAATCTTAGTCATAAAGAACCTTCTTATTTTTTGCTAATCTAGTTTTGAAACTTCCAACTTTCTTATGGATATGTTTTATTTTATAATATTTTGAGGTCGTGAGTTTGAATTATTTCATGTTGACTCAGATTCCTTGAACCTGGGAGGCAGAGGCTGCAGTGAGCTGAAATCATTCCAGTACACTCCAACCTGGGTGACAGAGTGAGACCCCATTTCAAAAAAAAATAGTGCTTTACATCACGCTTGTATCGTAGGAAGATATTGAGTTTAATTTCTGTTGAATTAAACAAAAAATTATGTCCACAAACACCAGAGATTATTGAAAATTTCAAATAGTTATAGGTCCCCAAATTCTCTTTAGAAATAATGACACTGTAGAGTAAATAAGCAGTTTCAACTAAATTTAGTGACAGAAACTCTCTAATCCTCTTTCCTACTTTTGGACACACAAGAAGAGTACATATCTCAGTTTCTCCTGCAATCGGGATTTCTGGCCAGTGGTATATGGGTGAAAGTAAGATGTGCTCCTTCCAGGCCTGGAAGAAAATTTCCTATGAGACTTTTACGTCTTACAAACAGTGGTTCACAGGCCAAATCTGATGTGACCAGACATCTGTTTTTTAATTAAAATTTCCTTGGAACACAGCTATGCCTAGTTATTTACAATTATCTATGGCTGCTTTTCTGCTAAAATGGGAGGTTGAGTGTTTGCAACAATACCTTGTAGATAAAAAGCATAAAATGTTTACTATTTGACCCTTTATAGAAAAAAATTGCTGACTCTGGGTTAGAAAGAGGCTCCAAGATTGACTATTGTGATTAGAAGAAAGGAGAGTCAGTGGTATTAAGGAAGACATTTCAGAAATTTATGACTTGGAACAAGAACAGTATCCATGGAATGTCTATATACTTGAGTTGCTAAAGTGGTAGCTAGATAGGATAAATTGACATAAAGAACAAAGGAATGCATGACTATATGTTTTCATATATGTAAATAATGGAACCTACCCTATCAAATTACACATGCACTCATATCATTTTTTCAATTAATTTTCATTTTTTCTGTTAACTTCTTTTCCCACAATGCCTGTTAGCAGAACTTCCACAATCATTTTCTTGAGGCCTCTCCAGCACCTCAAGTTGAGTAAAGACCCTATCAGTTATTCATGGTAGAGGGAAAGAATTTTTTTCTTTTCTCTGATTGCCAGACTGAGAGAAGTAGAATCTTTTCTTCCTCTTCTTCTTCTTCTTCTTCTTCTTCTTCTTCTTCTTCTTCTTCTTCTTCTTCTTCTTCTTCTTCTTTCTTCTTCTTCTCCTTCTCCTTCTTCTTCTTTTCTTCTTCTTTTCTTCCTCTTCTTCCTCTTCCTCCTCTTCTTCTTCTTCTTCCTTTTTTTTATTTTTTATTTTTTTTTTGAGACAGACTCTCACTCTGTTGCCCAGGCTGGAGTGCAGTGGTGCCATCTCGCCTCACCGCAACATCCGCCTCCCAGGTTCAAGTGAATCTTGTGCCTTAGCCTCCTGAATAGCTGGGATTACAGGTGTCTGCCACCACACTTGGCTAATTTATTTTTGTATTTTTGGTAGAGACAGGTTTTCTCCATGTTTGCCAGGCTAGTCTTGAACTCCTGACCTCGAGTGATCTTCCTGCCTTGGCCTCCCGAAGTGCTGGGATTACAGGTGTGAGCCACTGTTCCTAGCCCAAGAAGTAGAATCTTAATTGGTTCACCACTGCTGTTATTTCTTGCAGCCACACAAGGGAGCTTTTGGAGATTCATTCTGCACACATCAATGGGTTGCGTTTGTTAACACTGCTGGCATAGCTTTGTTTCACAATTTGGATCTCCCAGTTATGATTTCAAGCTGAGCACCAAGGTTGTATTAATACTTCACTTTAGCTAACTTTTTTTTTTTAAGTTCTAACATTGTTACCCGTGGGCCAGTAATCTGGAAGAGTCTCTAGCATTAGCCATAAATTGGGCCCAAATCAGTTCCAACTAACAAGCTCTTAGGATATTAAGGGTAAATCACTTGTCCAGATTTTTGTTCTCATCAGCAAAACTTTTATTTGAGACTTGCAATTTCTTGCTTGGTCCCTGGACAAGAATGTCTCAAGAGTTACAGTGAAAATAGGTCCAGTCTCTACCTAACTCTGAGCTCTGCATAGTGGTGTTTCTTGCTAAATCATATGAGAAAAAAAAAAAAAAAGTTTTGTTACATCCTAATCTCAGGACAATGAGTTTTTACTTGTCCCATATTTGCATAACTAAAAGGGCCACACAAATGACTCAGGGCAGAACAAACAAGACCCACATCATGATGAACTTTCACTTCTGCAAATTCAAACAGCAGCTGCCAGCCTGGCTGCGTAGTATAAAAACAAAACCATCATAACAATTTCAACAGTGGAAAGTATACCTTTCAACATTGGTGTATGTTTGTAAGCATGTGTGTGTGTGTGTATGTGTTTGTGTGTGTGTATGCATATGTGCATATGTGTCCACATATATATGTACAAAGTTACATATAGTTATATTTGGATACAGATATGTATTGATATTAATTATTTGAAAAATATATATACACACACATATATATAACCAATTTATCAAAGTAACTCAAATAGTACTTAAAAGTTTATGTTGAAAAAAGAACATTACTTTGCCCCACCTCTCTCTAATTTTCAGCTCTGTTCATTTGGCTCTTAATTATAAACTTCACTTCTATATTATTAAATAATAAATGTATAACTTGTTGAATTAAAAATAACTCATCAAATTTACCTTTTGATAGTTGGACTTTTTCCTTTATTATTTTTCAATTGAATTAACACAAGTGGGGGTTAAAGCAAGTTGATGTTTGCATTTTCTGGCAATGTACGTTGTACATTTCTACGTGGAGAATGACACTCTTTCAGAATTACTTTATTTTTGTTGGATTAATAATGGCATTGTTTTTCTTTTTGTTATTGGTAGAAAGTGTCCAGGTTCTTGGTGTCTTGAACAAAGAATTGGACAAAATGCACAAACAAAGCAAGGAAGGAATGAAGGGTTTTAACGAAAATGAAAGTACACTCCACAGTGTGGGAGCAGGCCTGAGCATAGGGGCTCAGTTTCAATAATTTGGGGGAGTTTAAATACCCCCAAGAGGATTCCATTCATTACTTTGGGTACATCCTATGTAAATGGAGAGGATGAAGTAAAGTTACAAATTCATTTATGGTGTACACCCTATGGAGAGGATATTTTCTGTTATAGCTGAAGTGTGAATTGGCCTAATGTTCCCTGCCTCCAGACCTTATTTCCCTGCCTCATCTCTCACCCTGAGAGATGTGATCCCCATAAGTCTTTCTGGGAGACAGAGGGACTGATGATCTTTTTTACTGCTTCATGCTAGCTTAGGGCATAGTCCCTACCTCTTGGGGATCACGGAACTCACCCTGCTCTGTCTAGTGGAGGCTGGGTAGCTTCTTTACTGCCAGGGGTGGTGTCTTCACCTGGAACTGACTGGAATCTTTGTTGCATGATAATCTGAAGCTTGATGGTCTCTAGGCAAAAGGAAATGAATTTGGTTAAAAGATTTAATGGGGACTTCAGTGGGTGGACACCTATGCTATCAGAAATGTTTGTTACGGAGATTTGCAGGAGAAAAAACAAAACCTGATTTGTTCTAGAATCTGTGTGTTTCCTTAAAGTCTTAGCACAAGTGACTCCATTTTGGTTTGGCTTGGTTTGTTGGGGCCTAGTGCATGAGCTTAGTCCAAAATAATGTCCTCCCAGAATTTTTTTTAAAAATCCCACTTTTTGGTCAGGTTCTCACTTAGGTGAGAGTGTGACCAAACTTAGGGCTTTAGCGCCACTCTCAGTTACCATCATTTTGGGTGTCTGGCCTCAGTGCCTCATTTACAGGTAACAGAGTCCTCATGGTTGCACATTTCTTTCAGCTCCTGTTCTTCCAGTTGAAGAGAGACCTATGACATTCTAGAGATGACTGCGTGCAAGCATTTAAAACCTTTGAGGTAATACAGTGCACCAAGTAGACTATTGTTTTGACTATTGGGAGAATAATACCAAGAGTTTGGAGCATGCTTCTTACACCCCATAAACTAAACCTCCTAGAATCAAATAGAACAAAGAATGAGCTAAATAAAGAGTTTACTCATTTAAGCAGTCTCCTTGTTAATCCCCTACCACTGAATTTCTATAATCTTTATTTGATGTATCTCTCCATAAGCCACAAGTGCCAACAGCTGCACAGATACGTCTCTGTTCAGCCAATTCTATTATTTAGCATAACTTTCACAAGAGAATTCAAAGTCTGTTGTGTAATTATATTGTAACTTTACAATATATTTTGCTATAGAGTCTATCATGAGGGATACATTTCTAACCATTGCTTCTTTAATTTTAAATCATGGAAAATGGACCTAACAAATGATGCCCTTTTAGAAGAGTGAAGCCTTTTTGGCAATGTTCTCTTTAACCGATGATGTGGATTAAGGGAAGTAAACCAATGCTTTGTTTTGACTGATTATGAGGCAACATGTGTACCATTAAAGTTTCTTACCTGCGTTGGGTCTTCATCTTTTATATCAAAGTATAAGGTTATCTATATATAAGGCTGGCTGCAAACTCCTTAACAAATAAAAGTACACCCCATTAGTGCACATAGCAGACCCCTTTTCCACTTCTAATGTTCTTAGAGGCATAAGCAAGAAACAATATTCAAAGGTAAGAGTTTCGCAGAAATAGAAGTCTTAATTTGTGAACTTGGGAAAAGCTGTTCATTTCAAGGATGCCATTCTCTTCTTGGGAGAAATTTCCCTGGTTAGTTTTACCTTAAGGTTTCCAATGGTAAGGTAAGGTTCTTGGAAGCCTTACCTTAAGGTTTCCAAGAGTATGGAGGGACCTTTCTCAGTTGTGAGATTATGAATTCAAATTTCAAGGTCCTGACGTTTTGTTGTAGGTGGATGGCAAGGACAGTCTTTCTCTGATGTTTCCAGAAGATTCAAACCACAAAAAACTTTTTTTTTTAACCTGATGAAAATACACTATAGCATAATAATCTACTGACATCAGCCCTCTTGCATGGGGAAGCTTTTATACAACCAGAAAACATACATTGAAAGTGACAATTGAATGAAATCCCTTTATAAAATGTTTAAATGGCCAAGCAGTTGACCAAATGTGTCTGAAGCTTTGATTGTTTTCCCAAGAGTATGAGAGCAAGCATTGGTTATAAACTATTTTAAACAATTTCAGTATTACCTGGTTTAACATGAAAGTATTTTCTTGATATTTAATTAACTTTTGTTCTACTTCGGTTAGTAGCTTTATACAAGGAAATTTGATTATTTCTGTGGTTTACAATAACTTAACATGATAACCATGTTAAATGGTTAAAATAGCATGATAACCATGTTAAATGTTAAAAATAATTGATAGCGCATTACTCAGACATTAGAATTTTAGAAATCCTATACAATTTTGGAGCATATTAGTATTACTTACAAAATATAACCTAATAAGATTGAACATCATTTTGGCAATCCCATGTAACTAAACATGTCAAATAATTTCTTTTCTGGATGTTTTCAGGGGCGCTCTGACCCATCCAGAAAGCCAGACATTAGGAAAAATAATTTTGAAACTGCTGTTTGATTTTGGAATTCCAAATTACCATGTTAATTACTTTGCCAAAATGGTGACTGAGAAATTTTAAAGAAATAAAAACCTTTTATAACCTTTTACAAAATAAAAACACATTCTACTGTTTTCACACACCTTGCTTGTAAAACTGTTCTAGTAGTCTTAATTGCATGATACAATGGTGACTCTTAGCAATTTTAACTTTCAATAGTGACTCTTAGCAATTTTAACTTTAATGTAAAACCTGGTAAGTTATGTTCTGTTAAGGTTTGACTATGTCCAGCATAGCTAGAGGCGTGGGCAACTCCACATGTCCCCAGGCCTTACCTTGCTGAAAAGCAGGCAAGTTAAACAATTTTCTAAAGCCAAAGAAGCAGTTTATGACCATAAAGCATTTAGCAAACCTAACATTTGAACATAACTTAGATTACATGTTTACATTTTGAAGACAATTGTATTTTATCAATAATATTTAAAATCATCTTTATTTCCCAAAGATTACTCAAGTCACATGAACTAAATAAAAGGCATTAAGTTTTTCACTTTTCTGAAAAATATTTGATTTAAACTCTTATTATTATTAAAGCAATTAATTTAAAACTTTGCAGAGGAGATTAACAGTTTGCACAGAGAGAAAGAGGCCAGAGACTGACTGGTAAGAAATTCTTACCCTTTTGCTGGCATGTCAAGTTTCTGGGTTCTCTCTCCCTGAGCAGCCGTGGCAACCCTGCTTGACTGTATGCAAACTGACACTTTGCCATTAATTCAGAATATTCATAGAAGGTTTACAAATTTTGGAGAAACTAGGCAGAGAGACAAATATGACTTGCATTTTATTTATAAGAGTGTACTCAACAAACTTAAAGTATCTGGAAGCCTAAAATCCAAAAATTTCGCTTAAGGATAAAAAGCTGGTGTGTTCCATTAATTCTGCAGCCTGACAAAGGTAG
Organism: Rhinopithecus bieti; assembly: GCF_001698545.2. Lineage (NCBI taxonomy): Eukaryota > Metazoa > Chordata > Mammalia > Primates > Cercopithecidae > Rhinopithecus > Rhinopithecus bieti. The sequence continues at coordinate 2,050,979 of NW_016808703.1, forward strand.
CTTAGGAATTCCAGATGAATGGAATGAATGATGACTTGCTAGAAATGCATAGGAAACAAAATAACTATTCATAGAACCAAATGAAAGCTTTCCACTAGAAACAAAAAAGCATCATCATTTCAAATAGATGGACAAACAAGCAAAGCTAGAGGAGAATAAACAGCAAATGAATGAAAATTAGAAGCAAGAACAAATAAACAAAAAAACCAACCCTAAATTTTCCTACTCAATTTACCCTGGAGGCTACAGTGTTACCTAGGGCCCTAGAAAACCCACATACTGAATATTTTATTCCTGATACACAATTCAATATCCTTAAGTTCACCAATATCATTATACATTCTGTGCAATCGAGAAATCCACTGTAGGCACATGACCAATAAGTACTCCAGCACTATCCACCCACAACAGTAAACACAGTGTGAAACAATGCAAGCATTGTATGTGAAATTTGGCTCCACACTAAATACAGCTTCGTGCTTAACTATATTTAAAAAGAATTGCCAAACTCCCAAAGCATTTTTACATTACTTTTTACTTTAATCAAGACTAAGAGCTTTAACTATGAAAATGTTAATTAGCCAAATGCTTTCTATTCTCTATCAGGTTTTAAATATTTTATTATTAAACTTTTCCACATCTTTCTCCCCTACTTAATGGTTCCTTACTACATTGTTCCATAAATAACCTTTTCAAATCTGTAATTTGAACTAACTTTTAGACAACTTCTGAATTAGATAAATTTTTTTTTTCACTAATAACATAACCCCTTCTGGCACATTATGTATACGTAATTACATGTTACCTAGAAACCTAGAACTTTAGTAAAATCCTAAAAAGCAAGAAATACTGAACTATCAGATATGAGCATTTATAGATTAAGAACAATTTCACAAATTTAGAAACATATTCCCTTGTATTACAACCATTTCTTAATTGGAAATGACAATTTACACAAAAAGTTTACCTAAAACAATTGTCCTATTCATTGTACTTAATTTCTTTCTTTCCTTTTTT
>NW_016808703.1:2052227-2092672 GCF_001698545.2 Rhinopithecus bieti
TTTAACCGATGATGTGGATTAAGGGAAGTAAACCAATGCTTTGTTTTTGACTGATTATGAGGCAACATGTGTACCATTAAAGTTTCTTACCTGCGTTGGGTCTTCATCTTTTATATCAAAGTATAAGGTTATCTATATATAAGGCTGGCTGCAAACTCCTTAACAAATAAAAGTACACCCCATTAGTGCACATAGCAGACCCCTTTTCCACTTCTAATGTTCTTAGAGGCATAAGCAAGAAACAATATTCAAAGGTAAGAGTTTCGCAGAAATAGAAGTCTTAATTTGTGAACTTGGGAAAAGCTGTTCATTTCAAGGATGCCATTCTCTTCTTGGGAGAAATTTCCCTGGTTAGTTTTACCTTAAGGTTTCCAATGGTAAGGTAAGGTTCTTGGAAGCCTTACCTTAAGGTTTCCAAGAGTATGGAGGGACCTTTCTCAGTTGTGAGATTATGAATTCAAATTTCAAGGTCCTGACGTTTTGTTGTAGGTGGATGGCAAGGACAGTCTTTCTCTGATGTTTCCAGAAGATTCAAACCACAAAAAACTTTTTTTTTTAACCTGATGAAAATACACTATAGCATAATAATCTACTGACATCAGCCCTCTTGCATGGGGAAGCTTTTATACAACCAGAAAACATACATTGAAAGTGACAATTGAATGAAATCCCTTTATAAAATGTTTAAATGGCCAAGCAGTTGACCAAATGTGTCTGAAGCTTTGATTGTTTTCCCAAGAGTATGAGAGCAAGCATTGGTTATAAACTATTTTAAACAATTTCAGTATTACCTGGTTTAACATGAAAGTATTTTCTTGATATTTAATTAACTTTTGTTCTACTTCGGTTAGTAGCTTTATACAAGGAAATTTGATTATTTCTGTGGTTTACAATAACTTAACATGATAACCATGTTAAATGGTTAAAATAGCATGATAACCATGTTAAATGTTAAAAATAATTGATAGCGCATTACTCAGACATTAGAATTTTAGAAATCCTATACAATTTTGGAGCATATTAGTATTACTTACAAAATATAACCTAATAAGATTGAACATCATTTTGGCAATCCCATGTAACTAAACATGTCAAATAATTTCTTTTCTGGATGTTTTCAGGGGCGCTCTGACCCATCCAGAAAGCCAGACATTAGGAAAATAATTTTGAAACTGCTGTTTGATTTTGGAATTCCAAATTACCATGTTAATTACTTTGCCAAAATGGTGACTGAGAAATTTTAAAGAAATAAAACCTTTTATAACCTTTTACAAAATAAAACACATTCTACTGTTTTCACACACCTTGCTTGTAAAACTGTTCTAGTAGTCTTAATTGCATGATACAATGGTGACTCTTAGCAATTTTAACTTTCAATAGTGACTCTTAGCAATTTTAACTTTAATGTAAAACCTGGTAAGTTATGTTCTGTTAAGGTTTGACTATGTCCAGCATAGCTAGAGGCGTGGGCAACTCCACATGTCCCCAGGCCTTACCTTGCTGAAAAGCAGGCAAGTTAAACAATTTTCTAAAGCCAAAGAAGCAGTTTATGACCATAAAGCATTTAGCAAACCTAACATTTGAACATAACTTAGATTACATGTTTACATTTTGAAGACAATTGTATTTTATCAATAATATTTAAAATCATCTTTATTTCCCAAAGATTACTCAAGTCACATGAACTAAATAAAAGGCATTAAGTTTTCACTTTTCTGAAAATATTTGATTTAAACTCTTATTATTATTAAAGCAATTAATTTAAAACTTTGCAGAGGAGATTAACAGTTTGCACAGAGAGAAAGAGGCCAGAGACTGACTGGTAAGAAATTCTTACCCTTTTGCTGGCATGTCAAGTTTCTGGGTTCTCTCTCCCTGAGCAGCCGTGGCAACCCTGCTTGACTGTATGCAAACTGACACTTTGCCATTAATTCAGAATATTCATAGAAGGTTTACAAATTTTGGAGAAACTAGGCAGAGAGACAAATATGACTTGCATTTTATTTATAAGAGTGTACTCAACAAACTTAAAGTATCTGGAAGCCTAAAATCCAAAATTTCGCTTAAGGATAAAAGCTGGTGTGTTCCATTAATTCTGCAGCCTGACAAAGGTAGCTTAGGAATTCCAGATGAATGGAATGAATGATGACTTGCTAGAAATGCATAGGAAACAAAATAACTATTCATAGAACCAAATGAAAGCTTTCCACTAGAAACAAAAAAGCATCATCATTTCAAATAGATGGACAAACAAGCAAAGCTAGAGGAGAATAAACAGCAAATGAATGAAAATTAGAAGCAAGAACAAATAAACAAAAAAACCAACCCTAAATTTTCCTACTCAATTTACCCTGGAGGCTACAGTGTTACCTAGGGCCCTAGAAAACCCACATACTGAATATTTTATTCCTGATACACAATTCAATATCCTTAAGTTCACCAATATCATTATACATTCTGTGCAATCGAGAAATCCACTGTAGGCACATGACCAATAAGTACTCCAGCACTATCCACCCACAACAGTAAACACAGTGTGAAACAATGCAAGCATTGTATGTGAAATTTGGCTCCACACTAAATACAGCTTCGTGCTTAACTATATTTAAAAGAATTGCCAAACTCCCAAAGCATTTTACATTACTTTTACTTTAATCAAGACTAAGAGCTTTAACTATGAAAATGTTAATTAGCCAAATGCTTTCTATTCTCTATCAGGTTTTAAATATTTTATTATTAAACTTTTCCACATCTTTCTCCCCTACTTAATGGTTCCTTACTACATTGTTCCATAAATAACCTTTTCAAATCTGTAATTTGAACTAACTTTTAGACAACTTCTGAATTAGATAAATTTTTTTTTTCACTAATAACATAACCCCTTCTGGCACATTATGTATACGTAATTACATGTTACCTAGAAACCTAGAACTTTAGTAAAATCCTAAAAGCAAGAAATACTGAACTATCAGATATGAGCATTTATAGATTAAGAACAATTTCACAAATTTAGAAACATATTCCCTTGTATTACAACCATTTCTTAATTGGAAATGACAATTTACACAAAAAGTTTACCTAAAACAATTGTCCTATTCATTGTACTTAATTTCTTTCTTTCCTTTTTTTTTTTTTTTTTTTTTTTTGAGACAGAGTCTCATTCTGTTGTTCAGGATGGAGTGTAGTGGCGCGATCTCAGTTAGCTTCAACATCCGCCTCCTGGGTTCAAGTGATTCTCCTTCCTGAGTCTCCTGAGTAGCTGGGATTACAGGTGCCCGACACCATGTCCAGCTGATCTGTTTTTTGTGTTTTTAGTAGAGATGGAGTTTCACCTTGTTGGCTGGTCACAAACTCCTGAACTCAAGTGATCCGCTGGCCTCAGCCTCCCAAAGTGCTGGGATTAAAGCGTGAGCCACCACGACAGGCCAATTTTTTAACAAGGGAAACTTGAGACATCAATCAACATATATAAAATGAACATTGGTTTGCTTCAGAAACACAGGAAAACTCCAGGCCAGGAGGCTTGGGAGATTTCAGATCACATTTACCTCAGAGGAACTTTGAATAGAATGGGGGGCAGGCTAGCCCCAAGCAGCTCCCAGCTTGAATTAACACTGACATTTTAAAATATCTAGCAAAAACAAACATAAAATTTAGAAAAAATGCATGCAAACAATTCTGAAGGCATTTCTATTTTTATTCTACCAATAATTTTAAAGCTAGCTTGTTTAGTAAAGTTATACTTTAAGTCACATGAACTTGAAAATTGCTTAGACTTATTTACTTAATTTATGAATTCTCTTTTACTTATAAGCCAATTTGATAGACACAACATTTAACAATAAGTGTACATACAAATAAACACACCTAGACATGTACACTCACACATAAACGAAGATCCAATAGCTTGGAACCTTAGCCATGAGATAGCAATACAAGCTTGTCATCTTTGCTTCCCCCCAATAGACAATCCAGTGAAAGCTGAGAACCAAAATTTCCGGTAAAGCAGTCTCCGTGGCAGGTTGATTTTTAAAGGCCAAACCTCCCCAGACTCTAAAGAGACCTGGGGCTAAACAGTACCAAAGGAGGACATCACATGTCAACCAGGCCCCCTGCTTAGAACTGCAGCATGAAAGCCTAGATACACGCAAAGCCAGTCCACTTTCCCATTCAACAGTGAACTTCAGATTTCAAACAATGTTGGAGCCAAGCAGCACTGCAACTACAAGATAAAATTTTAAGGAGGGCTTAATACTGGACCTCAGAACCTCTACCAAGAGCATCCTCTTTGGAGTGGTTGGGGTCCACAGAACCCATGGAGCATCCTCTGGTGGGATTCAATCTTAGAGTTCCAGACATCTTTGGCCTTAGTGGGTACCACATGCAGGGTTTCCCCTCCAGAACATACTATGAGCTTTATGGGAATAGCCATGAACTGTAACGTGAACTGGATGCCAGGTTGGCCTTCTATTCCTTAGCCAGTTGAGTACAATAAGGGAAGAATTTAGCACATGAAAAGAAGGTTTAAGTTGCCTGAAACATGTGCAAGTTTACTCTGAGCTGCACCACACTTAGGGATCAGGGATCATGTGCAAGTGGAAAAGACTGAAAAAAAAAAAGGCCCTTCCCCCTTTGGGGCAGGGCAATTATTCCCATTCATTCCTAAACCTTCAGGTAGTACCAGTAAGTGATCCCAGCCAATTGCCCTCTGTTTCCAAGGAGCTAGTAGGAAATAGCTGCTGAAAGACTGAAAAAGAAAGAGAGGGGAAAAAAATGAAAAAGACCCTGGTCTCTTAAGTGAACTGGGTGGTTGTGTTCAGGCTTCTCCACATGGAAACCCCCTAGTTTCACTGGCCACGGCCAGAAACTTGCAGTTGTTTCCGTGTTTAGGTGCTACCCACCAAGGGTCCTGTTGGAAGCAAAGCTCTAAGTCGCAAAGAAAACGAGCACTTAAACAAAGGATTTCTCAGCAAGGCAAATTTACTTCTGCATAAGGGTGCTTCTCGCAGGTCTGGTCACCACGAGAGCATCCCAAACAAAGGAGGGAAGGGATTTTTATCCCTAATGTGGCTTGTCCATGCTACTGTGTGCTGCCTCCATTGGTTGGAGTTGGACTGCAAAATCTAATCTGAACCTGGTTGGCTAACTTGAAAAGTGCAGGAATGTGGTTACACTGGTAGGAAGGACAGGTTTGGCGGGAAGAGCCATTGTGACGGGAGGGGTAATTTACAGAGTGGGTAGCAGATGTGGACTCTGTAGATAAAGACCAGAGGCAGAGAGTTGTTTACTGAAACCAAGACAGGGAGGCACAGAGAGCAAGGAAGTTTGGCCTTGAAAGTAGAGAACAAAGAACAGTGAAACTAAACAAGCTAAACCTTTGAAGAAGAACTTCTTACTGTATTTAACAGGTCCCAAGTTGGAAAGGAAAAGAAAGAGAGTGAGCCACTGTACGGAGCACAAAGGGAGGAAAAATAAATCCCAAATTTTGGGCTTATCTTTTCCACCTGGTTGGCTCACCAAAATATGTCACTGGTAGAAGATGTCCAGGTTATTGACATCTTGAAGAACTGGGCAAAATGCACAAACAAAGCAAGGAAGGAATAAAGGGTTTCATGGAAAATGAAAGTACACTCCACAATTTGAGAGCAGGCCTGAGCATAGGTACTCAAAGGCCCTGTTTCAGATTTTTTGGGAGTTTAAATACCTCCTAGACGATTCCATTTGTTTCTTGGGTATGCCTTATGTAAATGGAGAGGATGAAGTTAAGTTATAAAGTCATTTATGGCAAACACCCTATGGAGAGGATATTTCCTGTTATAGCAGAAGTATGAATTGGCCTTTTGTTTGCTGCCTCCAGATCCTACTTTCCTGCCTCAATTTTACTTAATGTTCTGTATATTTTACTATTTTAAAGAAATGCTCCAGCAGATATTTTCAATGACCACAAATACTTTTCAAAAGCTCAATTTGATATTGATATTGATATTGATATTAGCTAATGTATCAGTTATGTTTTTCCCACGTCATAGTCTCTCACTTGCTTTGTCATCTAATCTGGCCTGGTTGAATTTTAGATGCAGATCATTGCTGTCATCTTCATACTGCCTTTTTCTTTGCTCTATGTTAGCTCCTCTGTTTCTTGAATCTAGTGTCTTTCCCTTGGTTTACTTTTCATTTTCAAAAGAAGATTCTCCAATACTTGCCAAGAAAAAGAGAGGACCTTATGTTATTTTAAAAAATAAGTCCTCGGCCGGGCACGGTGGCTCAAGCCTGTAATTCCAGACTTTGGGAGGTCCGAGAGGGTGATCACGAGGGTCAGGAGATCGAGACCATCCTGGGCTAACATGGTGAAACCCCGTCTCTGTTAAAAACTACAAAAAAACTAGCCGGGCGAGGTGGCGGCACCTGTAGTCCCCAGCTACCCGGGAGGCCTGAGGCAAGAGAATGCGTGTAACCCGGGAGGCAGAGCTTGCAGTGAGCTGAGAATCTGGCCATAGCACTCAACTGGGTGACAGAGCGAGAGTTTTTTTTTTTCCGTCTCAAAAAAAAAAAAAAAAAAAAAGAAAAAAAAAGTCTCAGTTCTACCCTTACACTTGTTTGATAACTGAATATAAAATTCTGAGTTAAATTTCTTTCATAATATCAAAGGGATTTCTTCATAGTAAACTATCAATAAGGTTACTTTTGAAAAGTCCGATGCCATTTGTATTCCATTTTTATTTCCACTTCTTTCTGCTGCCTGGGTCTTCTGACATTCATATTCTCTCTCTCTCTCTCTCTCTCTCTCTCTCTCTCTCTCTCTCTCTGTGCATATGTTTGTGTGTGTGTTTGTTACCTTCTCTTTTTATCTTCCCCTTCCTTTCTCCCCACACATGCCCCATTTCTGGATGTTTTCAGTACATCCTCTCAGTTTTTATTATTGAAACTTTTAAACATATAGAAAAAAACAGTATGAAGAACCTTCATATCCCTTACATACATATCCCCCAGCTCCAAGAATCAATACACACTGATCTTACTTCATCCTCCCACATCTCCTTCACTACTTACATACTCACCATTCACACTAAATTCTTTTTGAGCAAATCCTCACCTTTATATAATTTCATGAATTAGTATCCATCTCTAAAATAAAAGGACTCTTTCTTCCTTTTTTTTCTGTAAAGAAGGTGTAAAAAGAAGCCTAGGGATCCATCAATTTAGTGTTTGAAACATTCAGATAATTCCTTTAAAAAGATCAGAATATGTTTCTCTTTAATGTAAATTAAATCTACAGTCCAGGCCACATGTGGTAATTCACAAAACATCAGAAACCTAGGTCCCTGTCAGTGTCCTGGACTGTCCTTTCAGCCCACTCTAGAGATTCACACAATTCCTATAAAAACTGACTGCTTCCTATATGTCTCCCCCTGCCCGAAGGCATTCTGAGGACCTTCCCTCTAAGTCGTTGGCTTATATACATATGGTACAGAATGACTACTGAAAGAAGTCCTAAATTCATGCTGTGCTTAAAGTACAACCATGGAGAAAGGGGACAGAAGATTGAAACATCTTTCTTTTGAAGAAACAGAAGTACAGCAAACATTTCTACTACACTTGTATTAACTAAACATAGTGAGAAAATCAGAACTAACTAGAAGAGAAGCAAGAAAATGTAGATAGATGCTAGTGCGATGGTGATGAATATTTGCATATGTACCTACATATGAATATAGACATACACACACACATAATATTTATATATTTAATACCGATATACTTCAATGGCCAAAATTCCATAAATTGGAAGTACAAAAAATGGATTTGTATATATTTTTTAAAATTATATTTTTAAAGTGTCTTAGTCATTTTCTGTTGCTTGTAAAAGAGTACCCAGAAAAGGTTATTTATGCATAAAATCCATTTATTTCTTATAGTTATGGAGACTGAGGAGTTCAACATCAGGAGGGCACATCTGGTGAAAGCCTTCTTGCTGGTCAGGACTCTGCAGAATATCCAGGTAGCACAGAGTATCACATGATGAGAGGCTTGAGCATGGAAGCTCAGGTCTCTCTTCCTCTTCTTATAAAGCTGCCAGGCCACTCCCACGATAACTCACTAATCCATTAACCAATTAATCCATCAATCTATTAATCTATGAATGAATTAATTCATTCTTGAGGGCAGAACCCTCATGACTCAATCACCTCTTAAAGACCTCACTTCTCAATACTGCCACATTGGGGGTTAAATTTCACATGACTTTTGGAGGGGACAGATATTAAACCATAGCATAAAGTATTTAATAAAACTCGAAATGTTAAGGCTATAAACTTAACCTGAGAGAAGTGATTTCCTGTGTGTCTTTCTTTTCATAAAGTTATTGCAACACCAGATGCATAGCTGTAAAATGCCTCAAGCCTGGAGGTTGTCAATCAAATCAACTCTTCCTTTGCCTACATACTCACTCACTATTTATACCAACTGTGTCAATCACATATTGCAGTAATAAAGTTACTTGAATGCTTATGTTGGCATTTTGCATGTACAAGATTATATACTTATTTTCTTCATGGGATATCTAGATATTGTCTTCAATATGTGAAAAATGTCAATCCGCATTGATAAAATTTGAGTGTATTTGCTCAAGCTTTTTGGATTCTGACTCAAACATTTGAGGATCCTCAGTTTTAGGGTACTTTGTTGGAGAAGACACAAGGGAAGATGCTTGGCCCATATTTCTCTTTCTAATTTGACATTTTAGTCCCAGAGCCTCAATACACTAAAGTATAACTTAAAATTATTCTTGATCACTTGGGAATGCTTAGTAACAAAGGCAGTGTACAGCAATTGGAAATAGGGTGATTTCTTTACAGCTAAGTTAACATCTGCCTTTTGAAATAAAAAAAAGAGAAAGAGATAGCTGCAATGCAATTTCAGAAATAGCAAAAATCAATGCCTAATTGTTGCAGCCCACATGCAAATAAGAATTGCCACTGAAAACCTAATCTTCTTGTGTTTAAGACATTTCAAACATTGTTTTTGTTTCCTAATGTTTTCCTGAATAAACACTGGAAAGAGGCCCTGCTCAGCTCACCATTAAAAAATATTCTTTCTTTTTTTTTTTTTTTTTTTTAAAAGTTTGAAGAATTTATTGATCGCTCAAAATGAAGGCAATTGCATTATTAAATGCAGATCCTTGTAAAATAACGAAAATCTTGTCCAAATATATACTAGCATTATTCTAGAAGATAACTTTGTAAGTTGATTTTTTTTATTCCTTTTTTATTCTTTTTTATATACTATTAAGTTCTAGTGGTACATGTGGCATAACGCTGCAGTTTGTTACATAGATGTATCAACTTATGACCATGTTGGTGTGCTGCACCCACTGCTATACGCGTCAGCACCCATCAATTCATCATTTACTCTTGTATAACTCCCCAATGCAAGCCCTCCCTCCTCCCCCCTCCCCCCAAAACAAATTCTTTCTATGTCTATTATTTTTCTTTTCATTTCATCAGTGTTAGTTTTTCACAGGTTGACAGCAGTTCTCATACCTAGTGGTGGGTTATAATGTTGGAAAAAAATTGTATAAGCCAAAGTGATAAAAATCATGTTGATTTATATTACAAACAAATAACACTAGGAGCTGAGGTCCAAATTTTAACACTTAAAAACGTATTGTATCAGCTATAAATTACATAAAAATTTAGCATGAAGCAGCTCTCTAAATTTAAACTGAATATGCGAAAGTATATATAACTTCAATAAGGTAAAAAGTTAAATGCTATACATTTGCTTTTATATCATGACACAATAGTTTATTGTTTATACTTACTGTGTTCTTTATAATTCCTGCTTTACCTTCATAATGTTGACTAACCTGAGAAAAGCTAGTTGCAAGATGGTTTTCTCATACTTCGAGTAGAATTCAGATAAGATATAAGGATATTTATTGCTCTTCTGAAAATTAGTTCAGTTTTGTATATCTTGTAGTCTCTTTCCTTCATTGCTAATTTCAACAATTCTGTAGATGTTAGTACTCAAGTTTTCTTCTATTCTGCTGCCTTCTGAAAAGATTCTTTTTCTTTCATGAGTTCAATTATACCCATATCTTCAATTAATGTTACTCATAGAACATAAATACATCACTATTGACATATAAGTACAATGATAATTGATTTCCCATGACATTTACATTTTCCTTACTACTGGGGAATTGTTTTGTAAGAGCTAAGCCATTTAGATACAGAAGGGAGGCCCTAAAATCATTCTGTTTAACAGATGAAATGAAAAAATGCTTTCTAGGCCATTAGAATTAAAAAAATGGTAAATTACTCGGTTGGTCCACAAAGTAGCTTTTAGGTTTCCCAGGAACATAGGTTTCATAGTCAAATAAGCTAAGGAAACTGCTATATCGTAAATCCCAGAAGTATCTTCTCCATTTCAAAGTATAACAGCATAATCAAAACTCTGAAAATGTAGTAGTACTTTTAAAACCTAATTTTCACTCTTTTATAGCTACCTCTATGACTTTATATTGGGAAAGTATAGACTGTGAAAATATGGCACAGCTGCTCTGCAGATTTCTAATGTTTTACAAATGCCCAACACAAATTAATACTCTATAATAGTTTTAATTTTTACAGCAGTGTTCTAATAATATCTTATATTTTGATGCTTGGCATCCATTACAATGTAGTATACCAATTCCATTGCAAATGTATAGTTAAATTGCATTTAAGCACAATTTTCTACCTTTGCTGATATAAAATTAGTAACTTTACATTCACTAACAACCCTAGTGCTTTTAAAATATAAATTTTTTTTCCATTCCCTTTTCAACAAAAAAAAAGATATTTCATCATCCAGGCCTGGTGATTCAGGCTTGTAATCCCTGCACTTTGAGAGGCCAAGGCAGGAGTATTGTTTTGGGCCAGGAGTTCAAGACTCACCTGGGCATCATATCAAGACGCGATCTCTACAAATAATAAAAAAGTTAGCTGGGCATGGTGGCACAGGCCTGTGGGTCCAGGTTGTAGGGAGGCTGAAGTGGGAAGATTGGTTGAACTTAGTCAGTGGAGGCTCCAGTGAGCCTTGATCGTGTCACTGCACTCCAGCCTGGGTGACAGAATGAGACCTTGTCTCAAAAAAAAAATCTCTATATATCTATATCGATATATATCAATATAGATATAGCTATAGATATCAGCAATCATATAGTTTTCCAATTAAAAATGGAAAGGAAAGCATAATAATGTACTCAGAGGAGCTAAATAAAATTTAAATGAATGAAATGTAATGGGATGGGGATAATGATCAGGAGTAGAAGGAGGGACATGTATTTTTTACATTGAAGGACTTCAGGACATATGAGTGACACATTGTTATATTACAAAGGAAAAAACAAGATAGGTAGAAAGAGAAAGAAAGGAGAGAGAGAGAAAGGAAAAGCAATGCTACAATTTCTCACTTGCTTCAAAAAAAGAAAAAGAGTTTCATTCTGGTCTGTTGTCTGTGTCAGCATCCTAGCATAATAAGGAAGTATCCTTATTTATCCTGCTAAATAATGAATGTGAAAAATCATATTTTTTCATAAAATTTCACTAGAAATTCAAAGGTTACTTCTTACCTGTCTGGTAAGACTAATGATATACCCAACCTATTTCTTTGAATTATGCCCGGATAGTAGGGGAATGGACCTTGTAAGTAGCATAGCTATTCTGGAATTTTTTTTTAATTAAGCTAAAATAACTCTCTTGATTTTTCTTACTTGTGTGTCTAATTCTTTAGCTTAGATTAAGAAGTTCAGTGTTTTAAGGATATGGAACTCTGATTCCCTTACTTGTCTGCTATCTTCTGAATCTTAACTGTATGTGTATATAGTCATTTTGCAATATTTCTCATTTGGTGTCTTTTACATAAAGACTTTGGATTAATTCAAGAAATAGACAGTATGATGTATATAAAAATGTGAACAATAGCCAATATTTTAAACAGCGTAGTTATTATGGCCTTTAAATATATGTTCAAAACACAGCTGTTTATTAAGTGCATACTACTAGGTCTCATAAGGAATTTAGTTTTAAAAAGTTATGGGTTAAAGAGTATACATACTATCAATAAATAGACTTGTTTCCTAAACAGATAACCTATACTTACCTACTTAAATATAATTCTATTGTTTAATAAAAACGAAATTAAGATTCTTCATACCAATTAGTACGCCTAAAATTGAATTCATGTGATCCAATTCAATAACTTGGTTATAGTTCCTATTATTTGATCATCAACTGACTTCCATAACCTGATAAAATTACCAGCAGGTATCTTACATTGACAACATAAAGACAAACACATACACACACAAACACACATGCACACATACACATAGCAGTTTAAGTCAGAATTACTTCCAATTTGTTAGTGACAGCAACAGTTGGTCAGTATTTAGTTTTATAAATAGTCATAATGGAAATTATGCAAGAAAAAATGTTAATATCTTTATAGTACAGATTTTAAGGATGGATTAGGAATTTTAGAAATATCTTAGAAACTTTTCCTTTTAAGACAAAATATACAAATATTAGGTAAAAACATATAAAAGACACAGAATCATCCTTTAAAGATTAGTTGCAAAATCATAAACTGTGCATATGTGTAGGAAAGAATTTAATCTTGTACCAAATGAGATCTGGCCTTTGCTCTCAGCTCCTGATCAGTAATCTTGGTTTCCCTGGGGGCCTCAAGCTAGCCAAAAATAACATTATGACTTCAGATAGAAGCTTGATGCCACATAGAATCAGTTGACCTGAGGACTGAGATCAATCATATGGGCAATCAATTAATTAATCATGCTTGTATAATGGACTTCCAATAAAAACTCCACGCACTGAGGTTCAGGTGAGCTTCCTTGCTGACAGTACTTTGTGTGCACTGTCATATACTGATGCTCAGAAAGTAATGTATTTTGACTCGATGGGGAGAGGACAATGTAAGTATTTAGTATTTTCTGTACTCCAGTCTATGCATCTCTTCTCTTGGCTGATTTAATCAGTATGTTTTCCTGTAATAAACCACAACGATGAGTATAATAGCTTTCAATTAGTTTGGAGAGTCCTTCTAGTGACTGACCAAAACTTAGGGGGGTTTGGGAAATTTCCAATCCACCAGTTGATGTTGAAAGAGAGAAGGATCTTGTATGGATTGTTTATACAGTAGCCAGCACTCTCATAGTTAGTGTCAGAAGTGAGAGTGTAGTCTGTGAATGCTGTTCTCTTTAACTTTGTAGTTGGCAAAAGTGTTCACAGTCTGTATCAATCTTTTTTTTTTTTTCTTGAGACAAAGTCTCACTCTGTCACCCGGGCTTGAGTGCAGTGGTGAGATCTCGGCTCACTGCAACCTCTGCCTCCCAGGTTCAAGTGATTATTCTGCCTCAGCCTCCTGAGTAGCTGGGATTACAGGGGCCTGCCACCACTCCTGGCTAATTTTTTTTGTATTTTTAGTAGAGATGTGGTTTCACTATGTTGGCCAGGCTGGTCTTGAACTACTGACCTCAAAATCCACCCGTCTCAGACTCCCAAAGTGCTGGGATACAGGCGTGAGCCACCGTACCTGGCTGATGTGTCATTTTGTAAAGCATAATCATGTAATTTAACATCAATGGAATTAATCCCTGATGAAAATTTGGTCCTTGCTATAGCATAAATCCATAAAATAGTCGTGGATAGTAAGAACCATAGATATGTCAACTTGCCAGGTGTGGTGACTACTTGCTTTGGCATGAGACAAGCTAGAGTCCGCTGCCTTTTGTCATTTGGGCTTAGGGTGTCAGCATACTCGGTGTCTTAACTAGAGGAAATAGGCTCCCAGAGGACCTTGCTAATTAAACAGAATATTGTCAGTGTACATAGTAAAAATTTTCCATGTTCTTAATCAGCAATTAGAGAGTTCCTGACGAATGTAAGGAAGAGATTGATCAAGTTCTAGAAGTGTAGATTGAACATATTCTGGCATAGATATGTCCAGATAAGGAAAAGTGTCATAAACATGATTCAAATGGGCAAGTCCCATGTTGTCTTGGAAGCACAGAGCGGGACCTCTTTTGACTACCAAGATGGTAAGTATTCATCTTGTGTTCCATTTTATGCCTCAAGAGGACACAAATGTTCTCATTCTATTTCACTTGAAAATATATTTTAAAAAATTTAATGCTTTAGAAAAATATTTAAATTAATAACTCCAGTGGCTTTAATCATGACCCTAATTTCGATTAAACTCTATATGAAAGTGCATCTGACTACTGTATCCACCAAAACCTTCTTATCCTTCCATAATAATGTACTGCGTGGGGTCAATTACTGCGGTCTACAAGGAAAGACTTCTATTCAATAAAATCTTCATTTTTTTTGAAATATAAATGTACACGCATGACATAGAAATTCTTCTTACTACATATAATATTTGATTAAAATTATTTTTAATAGCATTTTTTTTTCCTTCTATAAACACCTCAAATGGGAATAACACACAAGAGAAAATGCCACTTCCCCCATTATTAGTATCTTATAGCTGCCTGTCTGTTGATAATTATTATAATTGGGAATTAGTTTTCTTTTTAATCCTACTTTAGAAGTAAGTAGACATATCATAGAGATAACTGGTATTTTAAAAAATATAATAGTGGGATAGGCCAGGTAGGCTGCATTAATAAACAAAGCAGGTTCTCAGTTAAGAAACAAAAAGTTATTTCCCATTCAGGCTACACATTCAAAGAAGGTCAGTGCAGAGATTTTGTCATCAGGCATCCAATATGACAAAGTCTCCACCATCTTGAATGACACCATCTGGATCACTCACTACCCATCATAATAGTCAATATTTTTTAAAAAGATTTGCTTATTATCAACCATAAGTTGGAGATATAAGATATAATAGAAGGGTAATTTTCAGAAAGTACTGAAAGTTAAATCATAAGTCTATATTACAGACTGCCCAGCTAGATGAAGAAAAGGTTTAATTCAATTGGAGAGGGAACACGAAATGCACATAAATGCTTTTTTTTTTTAGCCCTTTTTTAATGATAGACGTCTAAGATAAATTTTTATCAACTGCACTACAGAAAACCTATCCATTGCACAACATGGAAGCTTGAAACAATAAACCATTCCCATAATATAATAATATTAACACTCAAGTCAAATTTAGGCATTTTAAAAAGTGGTATTTTGGAAACTGGCAGGAAAAAAAAAAAGAAAAGAAAAAAACCCCAGATCACTGAGAATAGTACTAATTGGGATCTTCACCAAAGACAAAGAGAACAGAGAATGCTGGCGGGTTATAAACAAATATACAAAATCAAGCATGTTTATAGGTGATTTCCTGGAATATTATAGGCCTGTTGTTTTTCTCACTGTCTCCAAAATGTATCATTCTAAATCATGTTGTTGTAACTCCACATTGATTCATATGTTCCAATTATCAGCTTCAGGGTGGTAATAGTGGACCTAGGGAAAGGTGGAAAATCTCACTCAAGGAATCCATTAGTTGGCCTGAAATTGCAGAAGTCTAGTAAACTTGGGTACTTTGATTATTCCTTCTGCTCTCTACATCATTCTGTGGTAGGGTTCACCTTAATAGTGAGTGCAAAAGAGATTGTGGGATTATTTGACTAATGTCTGTCTTTGTTGGTCTGGGGGCATTGTGAGAGCAAAGCAACGTCTGGGTTACTTATCACTTTATCTCCAATGTCTGTTGCGTGTTGTGTATACAGTTAGTGTTCAATAAATATTTTATGAGCGAATAATTGAAAAGTGAATGTTTACATTAAGTTTTCAGATTTAGAGAAAGTGAACAAAAGGGATATGTTCTAATTCAGGTGAATTTTATATCTTTTAAAATAGATTTTGGAAAATACTTTCATATATACCCAGATTTGCTGAAAGGAGAAATAAAAAATTAAACACAAGAGATTATAATATTTAAACTTACAGATTATATGTTGTAATACCTGAAAATATAAATATATAAAACATTCACTTTCAGATTTGTATTTTCCCAATGAAAAACCACATCAAGTATATTTGGTACATGTTTAATTAATTATGTGTTTGAACAGTTCCACTGGGGACAAATATAATACTTTCTAATGTAATTGCCTGAAGCATACAAATTTGAATTATTAAGATTGGTTATTTTATATAAGGTTCTTCAAATAGTTTCAATTTAAAATATTTTCTTAAAAGTACCATCAGAAATGATTTTCTGTCCCTTGTAAAGCTTACATCTTACTTATAACTCTCTCTGATACATGGAGGGCTGTATAAACAAGAATAAGTGAAATACACATATCCCTAGTGTGATTTTAGCAATTAGCTTCAAACTCTTCCACACCAATTTTTATGGAAAATTCTTGCAAGTAATAATATCTACTGATTTAAGTTTTCACACCTTTTCCCTTCCCCTGCCAATCTCACTAACAAGCAAGGAGTAGAAATACTAACAAGGTGATAACTGTCCGAAAGGTGGACAGCAGGAAGAAGAAGGGGAGGCAAAAGCCTTGAATAATTGACAACCTAGATAATCAGCCCCCACATAATTACAATCTTACTGTATTCTACATATAATTTAGAAATGAGTCACATTATTATGGGTAGAGGTGGTTAAGTATTAAACTGAATATTGGCATGTTAACAATCGTAATACATTTGTGATTACAATAGTAATTTTTTCTTTATGATTTGAATATTTATTTTTTCTTCCAAAAGATTTAGTGCCCATTGGACTGTCGTATAAAAGTTAAGCTAAGGTAATCTATAATTCCTTCCTTGCATTTAACAAGAAGTACATGAAAGATATTTAACAATCTTGCTATTTTGGCAGAAACTCAAAACAAACATATGTAACAGTTTTCAAGAGAAATATCAAGCAGGCAGTGCCAAATCAAGGCATTATATTTAGTTTGCTGTAAATAATATGGTGTTTGCACATACTCCATTCTGAGACTGGTCCTGTGTACTTTCTAAAATTAGTAGAATACAGGACAACACCTTTCTTGGAAGCCAATCATAACTCATTTTCTGATTGAAAACTGTGTCCAAAGCAAATGTAGATAAGAAACCAATCTCTTCAAATTAGAACTACCAAAGACAGTGATGCATAAGTAAAAGTATTTAAGTTATTGAGTAAAATTTATCCATGATATAAATACGTGAAAGTTATAGTGTCTTAAAAATAGTCTGTTCCCATGCTTTCTGAAGACATTATCTTAGGTATATTTTGGGGGAACAACATTTCATACATAAAATGAAAGACCCATTGATTAACAGGAGAATCTGCTCAAACAGGAGCATGTATATGAGAATTTCCTTTTTCCATTCGTGAAAATTGAATTTACCTAATGTTTGGTATTTTTTTACACATTAAGAGAGGCATACTCTTAGCATTTGATAGAGTCCATGTATGTGAAATTATCCTGATAATTTTGTATGTGTTTTCATTGAATTTTCTCAAATTAATTCAGAGATTAAAGATTGGACGTATACTGAGGATCAGCTAAGAAAAGACAGTTAAAAAGAGAACTGAAAGTTGAATCATAGGGATCCATATTACAGTCTACCCATCTGTATGACGAAAATGTGAATTCGACTGGAGAGAGAACACAGAACTGATAACAAAAGAGAAATGATACATGTTTGAGGTAATGGATATGCTAATTACCCTGAGTTGATCATTACACATTGTATACATGCATCAGTATATCACTCTATATCCCATAAATAAGTAAAATTATTACATGTCAACTAAAAATAAAAGGAAAAAAGACTGGTGACAAAAGTCAACATTTAATGAGGATGGGAGAATTCTTCAATCTGCTAATAATCTTCTCGCTGAATGAAAGCAAGGTAAATATTTTCCTAGTAATAGTACATCATCTCCTCTTCAACTTCCCCACACTTTTTCTTTTCGAAATCCATTACCTCTCTTATGTGAAAGCACCTAGCAGAATACCTTTTATATGGCATGTTCTCAGTAAATGCCAGTTGCCTTCTCTTCATCTTCCACTCTGCTCAAAACACAACTGACATATTGTGTCAGTCTTTAAAAGGAAAGTTGACAACTGAGCACATTTAGAGGAAAGTTACTATGGCTGAAATTTATCTTGTTAACTGCCCAGCATCTGGATTATCTTCCTAACATAACCAGATGTTAAAGTAGAAATTTTGACCCAAATGATAAGACATCAAGGTGACATACTAAACATAAAGGGATAGTTTCCAAGATTATGTGTGAGAACTGGTTAGATGCTCCTAAGCTATGCAACTTTATTGAATATACTAAAGGGTCAGAGTTTGTAAAGAAGATTTTTAAGAACTTCACATGTGTTTTGAGTTCTCCTTTTTCAAAGGAGAATGTAACAATAAGTCTAGTTATCACATCAATCCTCAGGAAACAATTCAATGAGACTACTCAGATAGCTTAAATAGAATCTCTTATGTTATTGGAAGTGGCAGAGTGAAGTGGTAATAAATGTCAAAGACCAAAAAAAAAATGTTACCTAACTTGATTCTGATGGGCAAACCAAAAACAAGTAGCTGAATTTGGGTGGCCTACATTCTCAGAATGTTAAAGGCAAAGTTTTGTATGTGCTTCCCACAGACTAGAAGTTGGCCACATGAGAAAGAACAGTCTTCCTAAACATTCGGTTATTGTGTTTTATGACTTCTACAGGGTTGGAAAGTAGAGATATGTGAGACAGGAAAGTTTCTGTTGCACTGATAATGATTTAAGTTTCCGTTGCCATAGAACCATGTGAAAGTCTTGTAAATATTAAAGGCTGCACATAATTGTAGTTTAAAGAAGTTAAATGCAAGCTCAAATATCTAAATGTTCAGATTATGGTACATATTGAAACATCCAGAATTTCTTTCTTTTCTTTTTTTTTTTTTTTTTTTTGGAGACGGTGTCCTCGCTCTGTCGCCCAGGCTGTTGAGTGCAGTGGCCGGATCTCAGCTCACTGCAAGCTCCGCCTCCTGGGTATCACCATTCTCCTGCCAGCCTCCCACGTAGCTGGGACTACAGGCGCCCGCCACCTCGCCCGGCTAGTTTTTTGTATTTTTTAGTAGAGACGGGGTTTCACCGTGTTAGCCAGGATGCACTCGATCTCCTGACCTCGTGATCTGCCCGTCTCGGCCTCCCAAAGTGCTGGGATTACAGGCTTGAGCCACCGCGCCCGGCCAACATCCAGAATTTCTATGACTATTTAAGCAAATAAAAACTCATTTATTTCAATGGCAGGAATGAGATAGCCAATAATAAAATGCAAAGTTTGACTTTCTGTGTTGCTAAAGTGCAATGCTAATGGAATTTAATATCTTGCCAGATCTCTTATGCTATAGGGTTTTGATTGGAACTTGAAATGGGGTGTATGAGGGGATTAACCATTTTCGTAATACTCTGAATTTCCACCTCCTGCCAAATTGGACTCTCTTCTACTGACTGAGGCAGCAGCATTTGATAGTTGACTTGAAGATCTGGTCATGATTTCACTTGTGAGAAGTAAGTTCAAGGTAAAACTATTTGTTTAATTCCTGAACCATTTTTCTTTTTTCTTTTTATTTTAGTATTTTCTTTCTTTCTTTCTTTTTTTTTTTAAGAGACAGGGTCTCACTATATTCCCTTGGCTGGACTTCAACTCTTGGACTCAAGTGGTCCTCCTGCCTCATCTTCTCAAGTAGCTAGGACTATAGGCGAGTGCAATCACAAAGACTACATTTCTCCATTTTTAAGAGACATCCAGACCCAAATCCCAGCAACCTGTAGAGGACAAATTATAATGTCAAATTCAGAAGAGAAGGATCACACACCAAAACAATTTCAAAGATTTGCTTAATTAACTAGAAAAAACATTGAAGACCATGTGTATGAATGAATGCTACACCAAAAAGCTAAGAAAATAATTTTATAACATGATGAAATAAATATTAAATTACACTGTCCAGGCATTCTGTATTCAATAACCTAACTTAAATAGCTGAGAATGGTTCTAAGTGTTTGGTCAAATTATTGAAACCTAGATTCAATAGTGATCAATAAGAAATGAGATCGAAATAATAGAAATTCCTTAATAAGATGTAGAAGAAATAAAAGTTTTAAGGAAATTGAAATAATTGAATCAATTTCTCAATTTTAACCATACAACCATCCCCTACTAATGACAAGAGGCCCAGAAGACATATTTTAATATATTGTCCTTGAAAACACACTAATTAGAGAAAATACATGAGACTTGTTTAGTGGTTTTGTGTTTGAACACTTTACTGGATACTCTCTGTAGACTAGAAAGGGTTTCCTGATTTCAGTAGGTCTACCAAGCAGAGTATCCTCAATTCCAAGACCTGAATCAGCTTAAATGGCAAGATTAGCTTAAATGAAGAGGCTGCGTAAAGGACACCAAAACAGCATCACAGTTGTGTTCTATAGCCTTTCCATCAGTCTTCCTCAAAGATCTATCTATGTATCGCTTTTTATTAGGTAGCTTAGAATTGACGAAGGAAAACACTCAGACTTTTGGCTTTGAGTTACTTCTGATTTCTGGGGAGACAGACATTGACTGTGAAAGCCATACATCAAACTTCAGTGGTTAGCTGCTAATGGAGTTTTGCCCAAGATTCCTTATGGTAGGGTTGTTGTGTCTACAAACACATTCATGTTCGTTTCTTTTAGAAATTTATGTATACTTGGAATATATAGTCTTTGCAAATGGAAGGATTTCTACATTGGTTCCCTAACCCATAAAGTGATGTTTCTTATTGTTAAGAGTAACAATTAAAAATCACCAGATATTTGCTTTTCTAGCAATATAGTAAATTTAAAAAAATAGAACTATAATCAATAGTAATGTTACTTTCCTCAAATAACATCAATTTTTGTGTTTCTGTGTACCTCATATAGTTTTTAAGGACCATGATCATCTTTATATGCCACAGAATATAACACCGTTCTACAGTATTTTCACAATCATGTTTACAAAACCTGGAAAGAAAGAATTAATAAGTACTCGTAGATGCCTTGTTTAGACACATATAGGCCAGCAGATAGGAGAAAAGACAGTAAAAATGCAGGATTCCATAATTTGGGATATAAAAGGCAACCAAAGAATTTGCTTCATTTTATCCCCCTAAGTTTTGAGACATAGGCAGTATGCTTCCTCTTTGGTTTTGGAGAAAATATGTATAACATCTTACATGGATGTTGTCAGTTATCAGGTAAAGTGAAAGGCTTCCATGGAAAACTCTTGCACAGGCTTTAGCTGAACAAAATATAGCTTTACAGGTCAACTCCAAGGCAGCATATCTCTCTTTCATGCTGCCACCCAAATAGCTCTGCAGCCAATCTGTTATACTGAGATACTACTAGAGATAATGAGAACAACATCCTCCCTCCCTTCCTCCTCCTGCAGATTCACACAACTGTGGAGGAGGCATAGTCAGGCCCCCAGTGTGGTCTCTGTGGAGGCTCTCTTGCTAAACCTGAGATAAGAGGTAAGGTTACCACCACCTCTCTCCCTTGTATGATTGAGGAGAACAGGGGATACCTGCAGCACATCAGCAATTCTTAAAATTACTTTGGGATATAGCATTTGTTGCAACTTGGTTTGTAGGCAGAAACTTCGATGTTAACATCTTGTTGCAAATATGTGAAGATTTTTTAAGTATTTCGGAAAATTTATTTAAAAATTTAAAGTAAATACATACCATTTAATAGGCCCAGAGTATCCCTATATTAGATGATTCTTGTGTAAATATTGTATTACATAATTTAGTAAAGTTAGTAGAACTTTCAGAAGCATGCACATGCCTTAACAAAAATATCTCTTTAAAACAGTTTCCTACTACCTCTCCTAATCCCTTTTAAACTCATTCTCCAAAAAGCAACCAGCTATAGTATCAGGTCGCACACACAATCTCCCCTCCAGCCCCTAGCTACAACCATTCACTGTTCTTGGAATAAAATCAAAGTTCTTTAACATACACTTGCATGATGTGTCCCCAGCCCTGTCCCATGTCCTGTTTTTCCTAAATAATTGTGCTCTGGCAAAATTAGTCTCTTTCTGTTCCTCTGACAAAACCCTTTTTTATTCTCAAGCTTTGAGTCTATTGCTTTCTTTGGAATGCTTTTATCAGCCCCATCAGTCCTTCCTCTTCTTTTGTTTGCTGTTTGATTGTCATCCTTTAACTTTTTTGCTTGACTTTTGCTTCCCTGAAATCTCACTGAGAATGTTACCTCAGCATTCAGCATTCAACTTATTTATTTTATGGTACTTACTGCCATATATAATTATATAGGTATGTGCTTGTCTATGTAATTTATTATTTGTGTACCCTACTAGACTTTAAACTCCTTAAGGGCAAAGACTACATAACTGGTACTCATCTCAGGGACTGGCAGACAGTAAATGACTACTATATTTTACATCAAGAATTGAATGAACAAAATGTATGACAAATGCCAACCAACTGGTATTGGAAATTTTATTTAATCTCTTTTGAGCTACAGTTTTTCTTCACCTGTAAAGTGTGTTTAAAACTATCTACTTGGATGGGTTGTTATGAGAGTTAAATAATATAATATGAAAAACTGTAGGCTACTAGTAAGAATTGCAGTCCGTCAATTCATCCCGTCATTTACATATACATTTATTTTATTCATTTGTTCACTTGATCATGTATTCAACGAATGCTATTCAATTTTCTATGTTCCTTGCACTTTTCAAACATTGGCAATATAACAGTAAACAAGACAAAATTCTAAAGGTGAGAGACAGAAAATTAGCAAATAAGCAAGTAATATGTAGTATACCAGATAATGCTAAGTGTTATAAAGTAAAATAAAGCAGGATAACAGGATAGGGAGTTGGGTGCTTGCTGCTTTCAATAGCGCTTTTAGCAAAGGGTTCTCAAAAAGGGTAGCATTGAATCAGAGGCATAAAGAAAGTAAGACGGCAAGGCATAGCATGTCTTGGAGAAGTTCTGGGCGGAAAGGACAGTAAGTGAAATGCCCTGAGGTGGGAGGATGCTTCTCAAGCTCGAGGAATAGCAAGGAAATCAGTGAGATGGGGGAGCAGTGATGGATGGAAGCAGTGGCTGGGGATGAGAACAGACATCAGTGGCTGACAGTGGGAGGGAAGATTACATAGGTTCTTTTAAGTCATGAGAAATATTTGATGTTATTCTTTTAAAAATGGCAAGGTTTTGGAGAATTTTGAATAAATGTGTGACTTGACCTGGGATATATGTTAATGGTGTTGTTCTAGTTCCTGTTTTAAGTATGGACTACTAGGTGCTAAGGGTGGAATAATCTAGGAGAGGAATGATTGGTGGTAGATAGAAAATTAAAACTGGTTGGATTTCAGATATATTTAAAAGAATTGCTAATAGAGTTGGATGTGTTATAAAGAGAAGAGTCAAGAATGGCTCAATCCTTCTTCTTGCTTAGTGGAAGAATGTCACTGCTACTTAATTTGGTGGAGAAGACTGGGGAAGGAACAGATAGCGGTACGGCAAGGCCAGACAAAGTTAGTGCTCACTCTTGGAAAGCCTAGATACTTTAAAAATCTTGCTGTCACTGCACTGTATTACCATGTGCGTTTTCCTATATTTTGTATGTCTCATCCATAATTATTTTTGCTAGATTGTTCAGGCTACTTCGGTGATTTAACAGTTGCTCACTGCTATCAATTCAACAAATCTTCCTGAAGTGGCTGATTGGATCCATTTGATGTGCTTTAGTATTGGGATGTGTTATGCAATAACAGATAAAAAAACTTTTGTAAAATTTTAGGAAGTTCACTTCTCTTCCCAGCTTCAATTTTTGACATGAGAAGTCTATTGTCATAAATACTGCAAGATTTCCAAACCAACGAAATACGTAAATAAGGATTGGGTTAATTTGCTAAACTGTCAGGAGTTTTAGGTTCAGCCGTCTTCCGGTTTTGTCTGAGCCTACGTCAGCTCAATTACTTCTGTGTCCAATCATGTGCCAGTGTTGTGTGTTTGATCCTTATTCCAGTTATTTTGCTTTATTTTGATCAAGAAGCACAAACCAAAACCTTGACTCCAATCAACTGCCTTGCAAATGCAAAGAGAACACTGCACATCCTTCACCACAATCAGAAAAAAACCAAAACACACATACAAATTCTAGCTTAACATATGTCTTTACTTACCAAGAATAGCACACATAAGTGGTTTGTTCCACCACCCTGCGACTCTGAGCCTGGCAAGACCGTAACAGCAGCTACCACTCAGTGAACTAACCCCTTCAGATATTGTGATTTGACTGTGATTTTAGACATTGTGACTCCAGGGGATCACAGGAATGGATGGAAAATGAAGGGATGTGGCCCAAATGACTGGGCTGGAAATATTTTCTGTGTAAATGAGAAGGAATCCTATACAACAAGAACCAGTTTTTCCTCACATCAAGGTATAACTTCTACAGTGCAATTTTGAGGTCCAAAATAAACTTTATATGTTTAATTTTAAGATAAAGATTCTAAGAACATTTGACATAAAAGTTAGTAACCTCTTCAGAAATAAATAGACTAGAGTACAACACATATCATAATGCATTTTTTATAAATTGAAGTTAATGGAAGGTTTTCTCACTGTTTAGTGTGCTTGTATTTGTTGTCAATAATTATCTCCCTGGTACTCTTTCTATAAGAGCTCTGGCCAATTATCTATAATGTATTTTGGTGCCTTTGGAAATAGCAATTGATACTAATTATTTGACAGAACCACTAGAAAAACATTTAATCGTAGGGCTGCGCATTCACATTGCAAAAATCTTTTGAATTCTTTACTCCACACCTTCTGCTATTCCTCTCCAGCTCAATATATTTTAAGTTTATATTTTTACAGAAAAGGCTATTTGTGAAGTATTTTTTTCCTAATAAAATTTAACTTGAATGATTTCTGTAATCTGTTGACTGGGCCTTTAAAAATTGATGTCCCAGGAGTCTGTGAAACTAAATCAGAAAGAAGGAAGCCTCACTGCGTTTTAGAATTCCAAAGGTCTGGCCCACAGCTCTATGAGGTCAGGAGGTGGGATTAACCTCTCACATTCTAGTAATGGTTTTAGAAGGAGACTGAAAATTCACATATGATTAAAAACATCCAACTGACTGGCACTCAAGAAGAATATGGAAAGTAAATTTCATTTGTTTAACAGCTCTATCTAATGGTACTATGCCAAGCCACCTCAGCCATAGCCATGGATTATAGATCCATATACCTGTCTGTCTGTCATCTATCATTTATCAACCTTCCATAATATAGCTATAGAAGTTGTTTAAATTTTTTTTTCTCAAACTAGAAGAGTTATTGATATCACCTTTTTCTAATTTCCACATGTTCTGGGGTGCTAACATACAGAGACACTGTGTGTCACATACTTACAAAATATATAGAATACTGTATTTAACTGTCTCAACAACACTAAGACTTATAATGGTTATGTCAACTGAAATATCCACGTTGTAAATGATGTGGAAGAAAAATATTTCACAGTTGGTTTTTATAAATTTATCTAAATAAATATTATTTTATCTAATTTGTACATTCCATTAAAAAGAAAATATCTTGGACTGTATGTTGAAGCTTTCCTCTGTGGGTCATATAGTGATATGTGATTAGAGTTACATTTATATTTTTCTTAAAAAGGTAAAATGCTCTTCTACAATTTGGCAAAAGGTTTATAGCATTGTAAAAAAATGTTGCACTTGGCTATCTCCAAAATTGTTTTTTGTGTTTTCAGATGGTAGATCCCGGGTGGGGGAGGCAAAACTCATCATAACATTAACCATACCAAGTATTAGTGTATGACTCAGCGAAGAAAAGTTATCTGTTTGAAGACTACACATCTTAACACATTCAAAAATGTGCTATAAAATGTATTAATTAGTCATTGTTTTACATGACCAGAGCGTTCCTCCCAGAGGGTGGATCATACAACGTTTACTCATGGTGATGAGGCCATCTGTTATCTCTTTCCATCAATACTAAGAAAATGAATATGAATTATGACAGGTATAGAAAGTAATAGCTATTCTCATTTTCTCATAATTCAATATTGTTTTCTACAGTCAGTGAGGACTTCACTGCCCTGCCCTGGACTGCTGTGCCTTACTACCCAATGAGAACATTGATTTTTAACTAAGAGTGGGGAGTAGGGGTGTGGTGAGGGCATCAAAATCTCTGTTTAAAATACTCATTTCTACTCTCTATCACCAGAGAATGTGATTTAGTAAGCTTAGGAAATTGTCTTGAATTTTGTTTTTTTGAAAAAAATGATGATTTTGATCCATGCCAAGTTTAATAATGTTAGGGTATTTTAGAACAGTATTGATAATGTTAGTTCACTAATGCTTAAAAATATATTGAAGATACATACATTATCCTTTTTTTACTGCCATTCAAGATATTATCCCAAACACTCTGTCCAGTGAATTAAATAGTTAATACTTAAGCCCTCTTTGCTGCACCAAAGTGTTTATTTTCCCATTATAGATATCACAACCCACAAATTATGATTTCCCATGTATGCTTAAATCATCATTGTAGTATAGTTTTTAGATTGATTCTATTAAAAACAGAAAAGTAGTAATTCAAGTGGGTTTTGATATAGGAGTTTGATATACATTCATTTTTAAAACGCCACAACCTCCATTAACTTGGGCAACAAATCATTTATCACCATACCATATTGTGTCACAAATATGTCCAAGCATAAGGATGATCTGGTCCCATCTCAGACTCTCTGAGGGATAGTCAAGAAAACCTTTATCTTTAGCTACAGCCCCATGTGGTTATTATAACCAGACTACTCAGGAAAATAATGAACAAGAATATAAGTTGCTCAAGAGTGAAAATGACAAAGTGTCCAATATTATGCTACTATTTGTTTAATATTTTTTTAAAAGAGAGAATCAAGAGTATATGAAAGACTGTATAAATGAAAGAAGAAATGAATGATGGGCACACGATTCTGCAAGTATTAAATAAATACCTTTCTGTTAATACAGTTAGCTAATTTAGCCCTTGATTTCCTGAGCAATATTTAACACATCAAGCAAAGCAAAATATGCATGTGACTAATAGGGAATTTTGTAGAGGTGAGCCCTCTGAGCTGACCTAGGAACTGAGAGAGGCAGACTCTTCTTTCATCAATCAGCTTTGGCTTTTGTAAACTAGCAGAGTAGTCAGAGAGAGACTGAGCAAAGCTGAAAACTGTTTGTAGATTACATATTTTGATCAACATTTAAAAGATCAGTTTATCCATTACAGGACCTGTTTAGAACCGTGTGTATGTGTGTGTATATTTGCTCACTGACCTATAGAAACATATTCATTGTTTATTGATACAAATAATTTGCAACATGAGGTTTCTTTAGCTTTGTCTGTATATAATCACCATAAATCTATGGTCTCTAAAATATCTGAAATATTTTATTCTTTTTAAAATAATGATATGTTAACACTGTGCTGGGGATTTTCTCAGTTTGTGTAACAGAATACAATGAGAAAGTGTGCTGAGATTAAAAGGAAGAACATGTGCACTTGTGTGCCTAGGGTCTTTCAAGAGTGTCTCCATATGTATGAAGTTAGTAGGGAAGAAAGTCAGAAAAGAGACAATGAAATAAATTGATGAAAGAGGGTAGCAAGTGTAAGACAGAGGGCAAGTGTGTCCCCAGATCATTAAAGTAAGGTCAGGGAAATGAGAAATGAGGAGGCTGGAATGTGCTGTGGAAGCCTACCCAACTCTCTCCTGCTCTGTCCCTCTGCTTCGATTCCCAGACATCACACTGCCTGAGTTCCTGCTCTCTCTCTGATGTGATTCCATGTAAGAGATCCAGCACCTCCCATTCTGTGTCTCTTTTTTTCTCACTGTCTGATGGCTCTTGAGCCTGCTATGCTGCCATGGGAACCTGCGGGAGACAGTAGGTACCCATTACATTTATTCCCTTTCATCCCTTTTTGAAAATGAATTAAGCGTTTTCTGTTTAGGCTGGCATAAAAATGTGTTCTGACTCCAGAACATTCAAGATACTTAATTTAGCATTGAAAAGCAAGGAACATGTGGCTGCTAACAATGTCAGCCTTGAAAACCATACTTGCAAATGTTGGTCATTAACAAATATTTACACAAGTATGATCCCTGTCAGCAGTCAATTTCTTATGTTAATGAGAAATAGCTGAGACTAAAAATAGTAGGCAGTATATGTATGATGATGACTAAAATGATAGGCTCTAAAATCATACATATGTGGGTTCAAATTCTAGCACCACCATAATATGGAACTTGAAGTTATTTTACTTTTCTAAACCTTGGTTTTATAAATCTGTAAAACAGATGGTCAGAACAGAATAGTCTAATTAGATAATAGAAAGAGTTTAAATTAGAAAGTTTATGTAAAACACTTATTACAATGTCTAGTACACTAAATGTTCAATAGATGTTTGATATTTTTAATAGGAAAATGCTCTGTCCTAAGGAAGGTAATTGTGGCAATAAAAGAATCAGTGTTTTCATACCTATCAAAAATTACATACACAAACATCCTCTCTAATTTTAATGCCATTAAACTGGAATTTAATTCCTTGTCACTACATAACTACATATAGCTGATGTATTTATATAATAAATTCATTTCCAAATAATCCTATAAATGAGATAAGAAAAGACATTTTCAACAAGTAGAGACAAACTGAGAATAAAGAATTCTCTTTTAAGGTTACATTTTGGGATCAGTGAAGTCAAATGACTTGGTATTTTCATCATATAATGCACATGATTTGAAGAGGAAATTAGTTTGTATACATGGGTATTATGTTGATTTATTCCAGATATCACCAATCTTAATTAAAATATTCTTTGATCAGAGTGTTTCCATTTCTCATACAGAAACAAGCTCTGCTGTTAAAACATACACTGCACTTTTAAGGTTTTGTTTTATATTTGATATACAGAGTAGTTATGCTACAAAACAGGATTTTATGTCATTCATAAAGAGAAGTGAACTGAGGAAAGTAGGTTTTTGCCTTTTTAATGCTATTACTATATTTCAGTGCTGAAACTTACCATATCTAATTAGTAAATTGCACAAATACAACAGGAGTTTGAATAACATGTTATGAATTTTCATTTGTACACATGTGGCTTTTGGAGCTCTGCCATTTCCTGAAATAGGAAGATTGTTCTGAATAGTAAACAGTAAGATTTTCTGTTTTAGCTCCAACTTTAATTTGTATCTAGCTTGAGAAATGTGATCAAATTATCTAATCAAAATCTTTGACACCGTCAATGGACTTTTTAAAAATAAAGACAATATTGAAATGAAGCCTGCAAATTAATCTCATTATCTGCATAAAATTGAACTGAGGACTGAAACAGGGCTTGTGCCTGGCAAAGTTTAGTTTTCAAAGATGATGTTGACACACACATTTTTTCTGTTCCATAGTGGTCCTTGGATTAATTTCAAATCTGATATTTAAAATGAAATAGTATGAAGACTAAGTATCTGAAACCAGAGCAGTCGTTTTCCGTTTTCTCCATCTCAGTGAGATAGGATGATTTTGCATGTGTGTATGTATGAGTGTGTTTTATATCTATCTATAAATATACCTAGACACATATTTCATACCTACATAGATACACATTTTCATTAAAAATATAGACTTCTTTATAAAGAAATATATTCATATTAACAAACATTTCTGTAAAGACCTGTGTGTCTGCGATGCCTTGAGAATAAAATACCTAGAATTATTGTCACCTTGATCTTCAGATTCTGAATCCTTTCCATTTTTACCAAAATGTCAAATTATTTTTTGTGTAAAAGAGAAGGCACTCCTTGCAAACTGCCAGATTGTATACCTGATTGTTAAATACTGCCAAATTTTTGAAGCAGACAAAACCTAATTTCTTATATTCATAAGAAGTATGTATCCCATCAGAAAGATGTGCAGGGTAATATCACCTTGAATTTATAAGAATTGACTATCAAAATATTTAATTACTCCCTTAAACAGTAGCAAAGTCCAGGCAAGTTTTGGTAGTATCATTTTACAGATGAGCCAACTAGAGATTTGTGACTTTAGAAGCTTGCCAAAGGTGGCATAGCTAATAAAAATGGCAGAGATAGGAACCAGGTTATCAAATCTGGGTCCCAGTATTCTTTCACTGTGCTTTCCTACCTTCTGACATCTGTGCCTACAAAGCAACTACTTACTTCTTACCAGCTATCCCTCAAGACAACCTTGTGTTAATGCAAAATGAACTCGTTTTATAAAATCAATAACACTATTATTGCGCTGTAGGCTTTTTAGTGAAATAAATTTATAAGCCTAATAATTAAAGATTATGTCTACCTTAACCCAATCCTTTTCTGAGGGAAAACATCATGAAGGCAATTCATACAAATAGAATTGAATAATGCTTACACATGAACCCCTGTAATTTATAAGACAATACATTTTTTAAAAAATTTACAGTCATGCTAAAAGAAACTACATTTCTAAAGCCATCTACTTTCTTTTGAATTTGTCTTAAAGCACACTCTTACTTTAAAACAATATTAAAACAGAGTTGTAAACAGGCAGACTGCAAATAAAATGACCATTGGTTATTAAGGTGATTGTAACAGAATTATTTGCTGTCAGGAATTTATTTTAAAAAACTCTGTGAGAAGTGAATATGGAATTGATAATCAAATGACGCAAGTGGTGGTCTGTGTTGCTTATTTCAACTTTTCATTTAAAATATATTTAAAAGATTAAAAATATGTCAGTGTGATAGACAAAATTAGTTTTGCCAAGTTAGATAGACATAAATACTAAACATTATATTAAAAAATAAAGAAAAGTACATTACATGAAACTTTTTCAGACAAAGTTCTATGCCATGTGAAGGCACTCTGTTTTCTCTAAGGGTGCTGATATAAATAGCTCTATTTACAAGATTCAATGCAATGTATATCTCTTTTGAGCTTCAGGGATAAATTTAAAATTGATAGAGAAGTAAACAGCTAATGCTAGTGTATGTGAGTGTAAGCGTCCATATCTAAGTGTGTGTGTGCCTGTGAGAGAAAGGGAGAGCACTAACGAGGAAGCTCGGGAGATCACCATTTAAGAAATACACTGTAGAGTATCTACACTGTAGAAACTTAAATCATACCTGTAGCAGTTCTTTAGGATGTTCAGGGCAGAACAATAACAATGGAAATATCCTTCAGCAGACCAATGTTTTTATGTAGATTGTCTTTTTTTTCTTCAAAGAATAAGCTTCCTTTTTTTTCTACAAAGAGAATGAATACTTGCCATAAATTATATTAAGAAATAACATTTATATAAATTGACTTTGGAATACTGTACAAAAAAATCTTTAATTTGCTTCACGTAAAATTTAAATTAAGGAGTTGATCAAAACACTGCCCAGTAGAATTACAACTGGGTTTCATTTTCAACATCAGCATTTGTTAAGCCACATTATCAATTATAAAACCATACAAGTAAACAATATTAAAATGGTTCTCTCATTCACAGTTTCAGTAGTTACATGTACTCTCTCAGGAAATATAAATTTGAATACAGACAAATTCTGAATCAGGAAACATTTTACTTTGTGATCTTCAAATGCATTAAAAGGAATCTGGGAACGTAAACAAGAGAAATTATTTGAAAATGTTGTCCTGGAGAAAACTGTTTTGCTTTTACATCTTAGTAAGCCTGTATGATATATGAACAAATTTCTGAATTAATTAATAACACATTATTTTACAAGGTAAAAAGACATTCAAATTTGAGCTTAAAAAAATCTTGACCCCAGGTACTTTGTCAAGAAAGTTCTCTAAAATCTGTTAAATGTATGTAATTATATTACTGTACATTTTAGTACTATGCGCGTTAAGAATTGTAGCTACTAGGATCTGCCTTTTCCTTCAGGTAACTGATGATTGTAGGCTAACTTAGCCATGCTTTTTTTTCCAGTTTCCTCTTGCCTGTTAGACAGCAGTCTAACAGAAGTTTGCATTATATTATAAATGCCTGCAGAAATTCTTCTGCTTAGTGCATATTCATGCCAAATCACATTTCCATGTGTAATTCTAGATTTTTGGATTTAAAAGGACTATAATGTTTACATGTAGTTCATTAATTGTTTATAGTGCACTATTAATTAATTAGGTGGCTTATATTGTTGCTCGCTATGCCCTGTGGTTTCAGTGTTCTCTTCATAGGAATTGAAAGTATGTGTTCAGAAGGTTCGAAGAATGTAAAGAGTTAATTTTTCAGATTCATGGGAAAGTACTGATTCAGGGATGGAAGAGGGCAATTGAAAAAGAATAAAGTAGCAATCCTAGTCAGAAAGTATATACTACAGCTGTATTGCAATCTGCCAAAACAACTGTGTCCTATTATGTTAATAAAACAAAAATATCAGTTTGTGATGTGGGTATTTCCAGCATCCCTTCTTGTAAATAGAAACCACCACCCACAATGCATTGTACTGCTTGTGAAATATGCAGATGCGATATACAGTAATCACACACAGAATGTGTGGGTGATGTCACCTAAATGTGGGCTGGGTACACTTTACAATGCATTTTGGATTTGTATTCATTTGAAAATGGCATGGTATTGCCTTTTGATAACACTCATAATGGAATGGTTTTGCTTCTTCAGTGGGTTTTCACTAAGAACAGGAAAAGTGCTGGATTATGATAACACAAGAAAACAAAGCTAAGGCCTATTAGCTTAGCTTAGGAGGAAAATGGGTTGCTAGGCTTATTGAACTGATCTTGTTGATCTTAAGGAAATAAATAAAGAGGTAAAGAAGAACCTCTTTCAATAGAATGTCACTTAATTTGATTTTCATGTGCAGCGTTAATGGAACTGAATCATAAAAATATCATGTGTTAGCATTGCCCTGTATGTCCCATGGCCTTCATTAGCTTACAGGAAGCTCAATGGAAGCTTGAAAATACTAACAGAAAAAATGACAGAAATCAGGTATGCTGTCCTCTGGTTTTGCTTTAAGGTGATCAAAATAATAAAAGTTTGGTTTAGGCATCTCTTTATATGTGAAAAGTAAAGAACACTGAGCTAGGCAGAATCCAGAAGCCAAGATATAGCCAGCGATGTTTAAGAGAAAGAGCCCCGGCTGTAAATGTGCACAATATTCCACATTATATACATGTCATTTCTGAGTACTGTTGGAACGATGCGGTGTCAAATCTGTATGACAGATTGAGGTGAAAGCTGGGAAGAGAGAGCTTGTGAAAAAAACAGCCCTGACTGAGTGGGGCATCCTATAGGATTTATCCTGCAGGCTAAGTAACCAGCTTCATCACATAAAAGGAAGAGGAGAACCGGGATAATTGTCTACTAATTTAACTAGCTCATTTGGTCATTGTATTATTTAAATTGTATTCAAGTGTAACAATGCCATCTAGTGATGAGATTCTAAACTGGTCTTTTAGCTGAAATCCTGGTTAAGGTTAGAAGGCAAGTGTTTGTCTGTTAGATAGCACTTTAACTTAATATTCTATGAAATAATAGAGCACTCCCAATGTCTGTTTTAGTGTTAGATAAATTATCCATACAAGGTAACACAGAGAACAAAATCAGCTCCCCTTTTTTGCCTTTTTTGCCTTTTTTATGCAGCCTTATTTTTATGTGGGAAGTTCATGTTCAACAGTAAAACATCCTATGATTCTCCATCAGTCTGCGACCTGAGTTTATAGCATCTCTGATATTTTCTCGTTCAATAGATCTTTACAATCAATTGTACTGAAAGCGTATCTTTTCTTTAATCTTTCCTTTTCGAAAACAGTCTTCGTAAAACTTTAGCTAACCAAATGATCATTACATGTTTCTTGTCTTTTACCTGTCTCCACTTTTTGCTTCTAGCATAAAACCAGCTCTTCTAAAAAATAGAGGTCGAAGTTCTTCAAGATCATAATTCATGTTTCTCCATGGCAATGATTACTTATCATATCATCCTGTTAAAACTTGAAACCAACTTATACCTTTATTGAGAGAAATATAAATTTACAGTAATGTACATTTCAATTGTAACTGCTTGCCTGAAATTTTAGCAAAAGTGATTTAAAATAAGAACTGAAATAAAACAAAAGAATCAGAACTGAAATCAGTGGAAATAGATTTTAGGATTACCTTTACTATTAGTTAATTATATAAGCTTAAATTTAAGAGACAGCTTCTTGGGCTTCAGTTTCCTCTGGGGGAAAAAAAAAAAATATGTGGATCTGACAAAGTAATCTCTAATATATTTTCCAGCTACAAACTTCTGGGACTGTTAAGTAGCTGATAAATAAAATTTTTGAAAGAGCAGAGCAACAGGAAGAGTTGACTTTCTTCTACTTACTGGTCCTTGTGGCTGCACTCCAAGACTTTGAACTCTTCTTCAGTAGATGTTTAACAAAATGTGTTGTTTGATAGATTATCTTTAACACTTTAAGCGTGTCATCGATAGGCAGGGAACACAGTAAGGGAAGATATCCCAGTGCACGATAAAAATATATAACATTCGAAATATTGCTTCATACCAATTTTTATATCAGCTATATTCTAAAGTGTTTTATGTAGACATATGACCCCCAAAATGGAAAATAAAAGTTATGGTATAAAGATATTGCATCACCCACTTTCTCCTCACTCAATAATGAGTAACGACATTGTACCTTTTTCCTTTTTCAACCTTTTCATAGAGAAAACAAATTTTATATCCCAATCCCTAAAATTTCAGATGATATTACAAAATGTTCTCAATTGTCTAATATATCAACTTCTTAGAACAGGAAAAAGTGCTGCCTGATGCTATGGAAACCTACATATGTTTTTAGTTTATATGTAGAAAATTAAAATATCCCTATTTTAATAGTAATAAGCTGATACTAAGACTCCCTTTCTGATACATAAATTTAAAAAATCTAGCATTGTATCTTCTTAAAGTAACTAAGGGGTCATTTGTTATTCACTTTATTTTTTTTGTTGTTGGTTCTGTAAAGTTTATCATGTATCTTTTATCTTCTCCACCATAGTAACTATAGGGAATATTAAAATAAATAGCACGGATTTTTCTTCTTCGTTTAACTATTATAAAATGTAATTACTTTAGTATGTTGGATTATTTAACATACTTTTTCAGTAGGTTGCATATTCTAATTCAGGATTATTAGTAAAGAATAGGTGACTGCAAGTCCAAATTATTATCACTTTATATATATAAATCTGCTACTCGTGTAAGAATGTTTTAAGTAACATACCAAACAACTCTGCCTAATAAAGGTCGGCATGAGAGCAAAACTGGGAAATTACAGCTCGATGCTCAGTTAAGAAGATAAGACGAAATTCATAAAAAGAGATATGCGTGTGGTCCAATAACAATGTTCGGAGCATTTACCTGTTGGATGTAATAATACATATTTTCTTTGAAAACATATTATAAACTAAATTTTTATTTTTAAAGAAATATTCATTAATTAATTAATTAACTCAAGACACATTTTATGTTTTAAATTCTTCCTCCAATCTTTTTACCACTTTTTATTTTTCTTTCTGCACATGCTCTCTTTGCTTGTGCTCTCCTTGCCTCCTTTTACTTCCTTTGCTTTCAGTCTCTACTTGTTATTCTTACATGATTTGAAACAAAATATATAATTTTCTTGATAAATTATCTGGATTTACTGGAATTTTCTTACTTTGTTATGTTTTTCGGCCGGAGCTACAATAATAGCTGTAGATCCCTAAGACTTTGAATAATAAAATAATGCATGTGAAAGAATTTTAATTCTTTGAAAAAACTTATTATTTGAGGTTATTAGACATTAATCATTCTGATAACCTGCCAGGTCTTATAACTCTGATTTTTTGGCTTTGTCAAATTTTTTTTGTTTTTGTTTTAATACATGCACAGTTTATTTCCACAAATTGTTCACAAGAATGAAAAACTGGCTGATAATTAGTTCACTAACATATTTTACAAGTATTTACTACAATCAAATTCACCCTCTAAAATCTCAATATGAATTTTAATATATATTGAATCATTTTGTAAAACCACAGTCTCTCTCTTGCTGCTCTATTAATGTGGTGCCTAATTACTACTATATTTACTGTTTATTTCACCTAAACTTCTCTATGGTTATAACAACACAACCTTGATTTAACCAATTAAGAAGGAGAAAAATCAATAAAACAACTAGATGTTTTTCAATATATTGCCACAAAAGATATTTAAATTTGTGTTTTTTTTTTAAACCTGACCTCGACTGTTATTCGACTAGCCTGATAATATTGATAAGTTGCAGTTTTGTGTAGTAAACAGAACCTGTATGTTATAGACTCTTGGGACTGAGGCAATAGGCCTAGCTTATCTGTAAAAGGCATGCTTATCCATTACTAAGCTACTCAAATGATTGATTTAGTAGAATTACAGAGAATAGAATTATTCATCTAATATGTTTGCTTTAAGGATGGCAAATAAATTGGTTTATGGGAAAATGTTTCATTACTCAAACTGCTGTTTTTTAACGTTATCTAAGAAGATTGGTAACATATAACCAGTGGAAAAGAAGAGTTGCTAAAATAACTAACGAAGTAAATTTTATAAATATGAACAACTTAGTCAAAGAAGGCTCCTGCCATCATCATCCTGGGATTCAATTGTTTGTCAAAAATCTCAAGAGTACCTCCTTCAGTATATGAAATAAATTTAACAGTGTTACGAAGTTGCAAATAATTTGCATGCTGACAAATATGATTTTTGAAATCACAAATTCTATTATTTAAATAAAATAATTTATCAATACATTAGTTTTCTTTGTGATTGACTTTGTAGGCTTGTATCCTTAGAAAAAAGTTTTTAAAAAATCCCAACAAAAGGAGGCATTTACATTTAGTTTTATTTGTATATTCAAAATTCTTGTTACTTTCTAAGACATTAAAATAAGATTATGCCTAAAGTAGCAAAATTACAACAGAAAACTTTTGTTCCTTTTTTTTTTGTTTTGTTTTTTGATTTATTTAGTTCACCACTCAGCTAGCCAAAAAGTGTCTGAAAAGTAAGGGAAGTATACACTGCTAGCTAGTCATGACATGGACAATTTAGCAATGTGATACAGGAAATAATTTTTTAAAAAATAACATGTAAATGAATAGTTCAAACAAATTATGTTAACATTTCTTCCTTATCTTTAACTTTTTAAGTTATTATAAACTATTCTTTGATTTTGTAGCATACTTCATCATTTCTTTCACTGATCTTTTTTTTCCCTTCTTTTCCTTTTTCAGTACAGAAATAAAAGTAGTATTTAGAAAAAAAATTTGAGAAAACTGTATTTTGTTGTATATGTTTCAAATAATGGTTATTACTACTAATGACTTTAAAATATGTATGAGAAAAATATCAGTAATTTGCAAATGAGTCTAGAAACATTCCACGAGAGTATATGTTTTAAATATACAGAATTTTCACGAAAAGTATGTGAATGAACCATGATTCAAGTTCAAATGATTCTAGTAAATGGCCTTAGAAATAAACTTAGTTTCTTACAATTTTCCGTTGATTTATTTCACTAATGAAACAGTTTTAGTTAGGGTTCCTTAGAATGTGTAGCTCAACACGGACATATTTTTTATACTTTGGCTCCATCTAGTAGAAACTGAGGAAATTACTTGAAGATGTGAGTTCCCTTTTCATAGGACTTAGAGCTGCATGTCATGGTAATGGAAAATAAAATAAAAGACAGCAAAATAAATGCATTTATTATAATGTGGCATGTTATTATTTGAAAATGTAAACTACTATTCTATATTATGTCATATGCTTTTTTCCTAGAGTAAGTCAATTGTTTATTATTTTAACAAAATTCAGGATTTTGCCATCTTAAATTTTGAGAGAATAAAAATGGTTTTGATTCTTGTTCCATCACTTTCTCCTCCCAGGTTCTGGCTTTATAATAGGATACAGTCAACTTTTCTTCAAGACAGAAGGTAAAAAGTACTTTTACTACATTTTCAACTCGCATGTGAACTAGCTGAGATGTGTACACAGCACACCTGGATCTTGTTTAAAGTTCATGTTTGAGGGGGAGCAGGTATTGGCTAATTTTAATGATCAGTAATCATAGGAAGGTTATAGAGCTTTTCATATTTTAAAAAATTACCAGTACCTTAATAGTTCTTGGATTCTCATATAAAATATATTTTCTTTCTTTGTTATTGTTTTTTTTTTTTTTTGGTTCTTGAAGGTCACAGTAGTTCCTTGACTGCTAACACTACAATATCTCCAATAGAATGTGTGTTTTCTATAATTGCTTTAAACAGGTAAACACCAGTGCTCTAATCAAAATGACCATTCAATCTAAACAGAAAACTACTTTTTTTTTTTTTTTCCAAGAGAACATGTAGTGTTTAACAAACAACATCCTAAGGTTGTAAAGGAATGGATAATTTAAAGTAGCTAATGGGAATGACAATGTTAGTTGTACTGCCCCAAATCTAATTGCCAATAAGAAAGCCTCTGTAGTTTTACTACCTGAAATACTTCCAGCATAGGCAGCTAATCTAACCTGCAGCACAGCCAATTCAATCATTGCTGACACTTTCACCATCAACACTAATCACTGTTGCTCAATCAGTTGTGTCATGAGGAGCCATTGATTTCAAGATGGGTAAACTGACTGGATCACCATGAAATGATTAAACTGGTTAGTGCCTGTACATATTTCCATACTTTGCTTATTGGTAGGAAGCGTAGTAAACTTCAGAGATGTGACTAGTGAACCGGTTTGACTATTTAAAATTGCAATGCAGTCTTCTGAGTAGAGAGAAGGTCATTTCTTTTGAAACGAAAACTTTTGAAAATATAGTGGCTGTAAAAGTTATGCCACTCTCAATTTGATTTTGAATGCCTTAAAAAATAAAGTTTTTATTTTAGAACAATATTAGGTTTACATAAAAATTGTGAAGTTCAAGTTTCCTCATATTGCACATCCAATTTTCTCTATTATATTAGTATATAATACATAGATTCATAAAATTCTCTTTAATTGTTCAATTGTTATTAAATGTTTTCATCAATTGGAATCATAAAATTGCATTTTATTAAAAAGGGTTATTTTACTCTTTGTTAGTCTTATGCAAATTAGCTTTTATGCATTCTTTTTAGGTTTCGATACCACACAACTTTCTGCAAGTTGTTTTTTAAAAAGCAAGTTTTGGCAATATAATATGTGCAAACGTTCAAGTCATTTAAGTGTATAGTACTCTGCCTTTAAATGTTTGGCAGAAACTAACTAAAAAATACCTTCGACCTGTATCAGAATGGAAGAAGAAAGACATTTTAAAAGAAATGCTTTATAATAAAACATCCTGATATACTGTTGTAGAGCTAACATGTGATAATCATCAATGAACATTCATTTTGTCACTATAAAATAACTCATGCATATGTAAAAAAAACCCCTTAACAATACAAAATTCTACAAAATAAAAAAAGATCCTCCACTCTTAGTCCCATTTTCTAAGGTTAACATTTTATTTCATTTTTGTTCTGTAGATTGTCATCAAACTCTAAATACTATGTTTTTACTCCACTTCTGTATATATCTAATGTAGGCAGGATTTATTGCAGCATAGATTAAAGAATTGAGCATATTTGTACTACCTCCTTTCATTTGCTCATGCGAACATTTAGTTTCCTTATTTGTTATTTTTTCTCTGTGAGGAATATACTTATTTATTTCTGTAACTCTTCACTTTAGCCTATATAATGACCACAACATCAACTAAGAAACTGGCCCATATATATATATACTTCTCCACATGTGATTCGATTCACTTTCACTTCTTGTGGGTTTTTAGATCTACAATTACTTTAGGATTCAAGATTATAGCATCTATTCATTGCCTAAAATATAGGTAAACCTTCGATAATCCGTTTATAAGTTGATTATAATAATTAAAAATTAATAAAGTAGGTTTATAATAAAGACAATTTGATCATTATTGATAGCCACACCAAACCCCTTTTTACCTATAAAAAATAAAACGTAATTTTTACCATTAAATGTGTATCATTCAAAAGATAAAGTGCCAAGTATCAAGTTCAAATGAATTCTTAAGCTGTATTCATTGAATACAATTACGTTATGTTTTAACTTGCTTTGTAATAGTGTTATGCTTTTTTGTAAAGTTTTTCACTTTACTTTGTTCCTCATTCCTTTTCTCTAATTTTTTCCCTTGGTGTGTGACTGACTAGGCATAAGAAAGCCTTTCATTTTCTTAGCCATAGATGTGGTACCCAATTGCCAGAGTTTTCCAGGATAAGTCTGTCTAAATTTTGATTCTAATTTGCATTATTTTTTTTCAAATATGTAT
>NW_016808703.1:2093094-2147092 GCF_001698545.2 Rhinopithecus bieti
TATATATATATATATATATATATACACATGTATTTCTATTCGTTAAAAAGACTCAATTAACAGAGAAGTTTAAAAAATCACCTACAATTCTATCAATCATAAAATACTAGGAGTCATAACTAACTTTACTATTTTGTATATATATTTCCCAATATTCTAATTGTATATATCAAGAATGAAAGTAGCTATTGATATAAAAATATCAACAGATAAGTATAAAATGTCAATAGATATAAAGTGGCTACACTATGTATGCTGTATTCAAAATTATAGATATATTGCACACTTGAATTTAATTAAAAACACTTTAATTGAGAGGATTCTGGGAAGATGGTGCCACTGGCAGAATCACTCTCAACCTTTCTGAATTCACCCACACACACACACAGAGAAAAAAAAGAGAATAGAAAGTAAACAAAACCTACGGGCATTTAAGGCACACTAAACCTCAAGGTGATTCTAGAACCATTCCACACACCAAATTAACCGTTGAGACAAATCATCAGAAGTCACAGACCATACATAAAACAATAATAATAATTCATCAGCATTTGACGCACTGGAGGGAAAAAAGAAGAGCTAGAGACAGAGAGGTCAGTTTAAAATCCTTTGAGAAAGATACATAAAAGAATGAGCTGGATTAGGTTAGGAATAGGGGAAAGGGGAAGGAAAGAATAATATAAGTACTTAGTAAATGTTTGATGATCTCTTATCAGCCAAGTCTGTGAAATTTATATCTAATTGAATAAAGAAGTAAAGGAGATTAAAGCAAGAACCCAAATCGACCATTTCGGTTGGCCCTGTTACAGAAAAGAAATATTTTGGCAGAAAATGCTTCCTCAGTAAAGCAAAGCCCATCAGTTTCAGTGAAGCATTTCTGTTAATAACTTGTCAGAGGGAAACGGTGTGGATGTTAGGTATCCATGCCAACATGTGCCAGTTTCTCACTTCTCAGAATATTTTGCCAAGGTATAGATATAGAATGATTTCAGACTTTCACAGGCAAGGGAAAATGGACTGAAACAAGATTTCAAAAAATTTAGGCCGCCATATTTTTATGTTAATATTAAATCCAGAATCATTCACTTCATTTATGACAATTTTCCACAGTTGCTTTAAATTGGAATGCAGTGCATCCATTCATTTAATGAACAAATACCAACTTTTAAAAATCAATCCATACTGTGTGTCGTAGTAGGAATCTACCCTGTGCAACTTGTGCTAATTAGAATACTTTGCCTTCTTAAAAATAAAATATTTTACTGCCATCTGCTGGCATAAAGTCATAATAACTCTAGAAATCTAAACCGAAGGTGAATGTTGCATCCTGGAGCTGTTCAAAGCAACTGTAAACTTCAGTTCTGTTAAGGATGCATATATAAATGAGGCACAGCTTTCTAGTACATGTATTCCTATACTTCCCACAGCCAGTGTCGTGTAATCCCATTTACAGATTTAGCATAGTACATCCCATTATGGCCAAGAAACAGAGTCACATAAAAATATTATTTTAGGGGCCCTGTCCTGTTTGAAAGGGGAATGTTAAATTTTAAAAAGAAGCAAAAAAAAAAAAAAAAAAAAAAAAAAAAAAAAAAAAAAAAAAAAAAAAAAAAAAAAAAAAAAAAAGAAGAAAGAAAAGAAAAGAAAAGTAATGAAAATAAAACAGGATCTCAGGAACAAAGTCTCTACCAGATCAAACAAGAAAGAACAAAGTCCTGTTGCTGAGCCTCCATTCCATAAATGCCTGCTGCCCTTGGCCAAGAGCAATGCTAGGCATCAGGCAGGAGCAGAGGCCATCAAGGAAGATGAAGGCTCTAATCTGAAGATTTGTAAGGCTATTTTATACTCACTAACTCAATGTTTTCAAATTTGTGAAATGTTTGGAAACTTACCTCAAATAAAATTTTATAAAAGATCTCAATTTAGACAGAAGAATAAATTTCTGGGTGAAGAAGAGGTACAATAGAAGAGCAAAGCCTTGTCTGCTCACTCTGCTGTTCATTCTCCACCCCCTGTGGAAACCCTGACAGTCCAGAGGCCTTCTTTTGGCTGCAAAACAGATCAGGATGTCTTACAAATCCCTTTTCTCCTTGGATTGTTTTGATTCATCGAATGTATTTATAGCTTATGTTTCCTATGGAAAAAACAATTATAAAATAATCTCCAAAATGTGTACAAATTTTCAAAGAAAATATATATGTTTTCTAG
Organism: Rhinopithecus bieti; assembly: GCF_001698545.2. Lineage (NCBI taxonomy): Eukaryota > Metazoa > Chordata > Mammalia > Primates > Cercopithecidae > Rhinopithecus > Rhinopithecus bieti. The sequence continues at coordinate 2,095,303 of NW_016808703.1, forward strand.
AACAGAAATCTATGAAACAAAGATTTTAATTTGACTTGAATGCACCGACGTCAGAGACTAGAGATACAGGGTTTAAAGATTCGAAAGTACCTTCAAAATTATATGTTAATATGTCAGGAGAAGTAATCCTGCATATTACCATCATGTTGACAATGTAGCATATTAATATATGTACTATCTCATCCATATATTACCATTACACTTACTTTACCCTGGAATATAACCATTTAGGCATAATTGCTCTCTCTCCATTAAAGGAAGTAAGAAACTCATCTATTGTACAATTCTAAACTGAATCCTTCTTTCAAGTTGAAACAAAGACAAAGATGTAGCCCTACAGAAATAGGAGAGAGAAATTTTGATGAGAAAAGAAAGATGGGGGAGAAATGGTGTGATTATTGCTCACAGTAGGGAGAAAAAAGAATTGAGGAGGAGTATAAGAATGTCATAGATCGGTAAAATTGAAATAAGAAACCATTTATTCATTTTTTCCCAATTCCATACCTGGAAAAGACTTGAATCTATTCTAGTATTGTTAGTCATATATGTGGGTCAAACATTATTTACATTCCTTTTTGTTACACCATTGAAATGGAATGATAGAGGCTCATGGTTGTTTTTCCTATATTTTCTATTTATTTCAAAACTCCGTATATTGCTAACTCTAATGTACTGAAATTGACTTAATATAGCTATGAGGTTAATATTTCCCACGCGTAAGGGAGGACAAGTTATAGTTAATGGGAATCTATTAACTAGTGGTTGATATGGAATGTGAATCTAGGTGCATTGATTTCAAAAGTCAGAGTCCTTCAATATCAAAATCATGTGTCTGTCTTCACTGACAGAAATCTCTAGAATGTCTCTATTATTCACTGTAGCATGGTTACATCTACAGGGGCATATAAATACGTTATATATATAGATATTCATTATATATATTTATTATATATATTCATTACATATACACAAATCTCACCATTTAGAGAGAAATCTTATTTTGTAAGCCTTAATTAATATCTCTCATGACTATTGTATTTTCTGGGTACTCTAAGAAACTACTGTGGAAGTAGGATAGTAGGGGATGGGGTGATTGAAAATACTATGTAGTTTTCTTCCTGCAACTACTTATTTAAATGTAAATTTTTAGTTAATCATTAAGAAGAATAGAAATAGTTCCTTAGAGGCTAGTGGAGATAAAGAAAGAAGTGAGTGGTTGGGCAAGGGAGAACTTCAGTGAAAGAAATGCAGTATTTGAAATGTGTTTAATGTAGATATAATGAAAGGTAATACAAATACTCCTTCATTTCTTCAGTAAAATATACTTTTTCTTGATATTACATTAGGGAGTTTAATCTGAGCATGAGACGCTGTCCAGAGTTTTTCATCTTTAGCAGAAACCAAGATTGGTCAAGGAGAAAATATTATGCTTGAGATATTATGGCCACTAAGCCATCAATCTAGCTATCCATCCCTTAAATTATTTTTGGATTAAGATTAAAGATAAAGAAATGTTTTATATTTGTATATATGTACAGTCAATGAGAGGTAAACACTAGATAATTTTTTTAGAAAGACTAGAACTGTGCATTCTTCCTCCCAATTGGATATTATGCATAAAATAAAAGTAAAAATATTATGAAAAAATTACTAAAGAATTATAATTGTGAATAATTTAACATTTATATATATGTGTATGAATATATCAAGTTTTCTCCAATATTTTGTATTTTTCACCATCTCTACTTACATTACTTCTAAAATCAGCCTTTCTGTCTCATGTAAGTCACAGAAGTTGGAAATTTGTACTTTAGGAAATACAGTATTTTCAATTTAGATCATATCAATTAGTAGAAAAACATATTCATTGCAGATGACACAATTCACATGAAAATACCATACAACATTTTTGAATGACAGAAAATTTGTAAAAAAAATGTGAATGCAGTGTTTGAATTATTTTTGGCATTAATTCTACAAGTTATTTTCATTACACTATTAAAATATTTGATATGTTAACACTTTAAGTTAAGTGTCTCAAATGTGCATTTAATTTAGATTTAATAACACAAGTTTTGCTTATGAAAACTAAGTCAATTATTGAAAGCATTTCCTAAGGTTTAGCAATTATTTGAGAGCTGCATTTACTCTAAAGTAATTAGCTCAAATAGCATGTTCATGAAAGCAGATTTAGAACAACTTTACATATTGGTATGAAAGGGAAATGTTTAATACCAATATAGCTAAAAATATTTAAATTTATTTGATCTGGCAAGCATTTTATTTTCAACAAAGGAACAAGTAGATATTTTAAAGTATATTTGTAACATTTTCAAGATATAAAATTGCCATATTTATGGCTAGAATTATGTATAAAATAAAAATGTCAAAATTAATTGAAACAGTGTAAAAGTTTAGGGAGTTCTTACTTTGTTTTTATGTTATCAACTAACTTATTTGAATATCATATAAGCAAAAGAGTATAGTTTATGTGGCTGTATATGTTACATAATAAGATAGAACCAAACAAAAATCCAGATACGCATGACTCAGCTTACAAAAATAGAGCACTACAAATAAAGTTGAATTCCCTGCTCTGCATTTACTAATCACATTGCCCACTCTTATTTAAAGAAGTAACCATTGTTCTGAATTTGGTTTCACTCATTCCCTTGTTTTGCTCTATACTTTTACAACATACATACACACACACTACACACATTTAATATTACATTACTTGGTTTTACTGTGTGTGTGTGTGTATGTGTGTGTGGTGTACACACATATACAAAAATTGAACTTTATTCTTCCGTGATAAATCTATTTTATTTTATTTCATTTTTGTTTTTGAGGTATTTAAATGCTAATACCTGAAGCAGGAATTACTTTATTTTATGATGCTATAAAAAATATTCTTCTGCATGTATATTTGTGTATTTATTTATTGCTTTTTCAGTTAAGGAATTTTGGTTAACTTTTTTTTTTTTTTTTTTTGCCGTTTTGAGCAAAGCTGTTTTTAGCATTTTTTTCCTTTTTTTTTTTTTTTTTTTTGAGCAGAGTCTCACTTTGTTGCCCAGGCTGAAGTGCAGTGGTGCGATCTTGGCTCACTGTAATCTCCGCCTTCTAGGTTCAAAGAATTCTCATGCTTCAGCCTCCCAAGTAGCTGGTAGTACAGGCATGTTGCACCACACTCGGCTAATTTTTCTTGTATTTTTAGTAAAGAGAGGATTTCTCTGTGTTGGCCAGGCTGCTTTCAAACCGCTGGCCTCAAGTGACCCACCCACTTTGCCTCCCAAAGTGCTGGGATTACAGGTATGAGCCACCATGCCCAGCCAGCATTCGTGTACACATTTTCTATCACACATGTGTAAGATGCTCAGTCATAGTGTTAGAGTAGGTAGCTAGGCAGACATGAGCAGGACAGGAAAGTCCCCTCCAAGAAGTGTCAGGCAACCATCAGATGATGGTCAGGCAGTTATTAGTTTGTCTTTCTAAAATAATAATTGCTCATAACTGGTGGCAGGAAAAGGTAGTCTCCTAATTCATAGAAAACACCTGAAGCTGATGATCAGCTCTTTCCAATAAGACCTCAGGAGTTGAAAAAGTGGGCTCAAGCATGCACACTCAGAGGCCAAATGGCAGAGTGTAACAAGTATATGACCTTCCTCTGGTAATCCTCCACTGCTAAGGGAAATAGCCTTAAATGAACATGCACATAACTTCAGTAAGCACACTGTACATATGGCCCCTCCCAAGTGAGGGTGAGGTTGCCACAGACCCCGCATGGATATGAAAACGTTCTGTCAGTAACACTCTCATTTGTGCCTTAAGACTCAAAGCTGATAACTGAGCTGCCACTGTCATTGCTACTACCACTCCAGGAAACGTAGAGACTGATCATGCTGCTGACTCTACCTGGTCTACCTCAACACCGATACAATCATAACAATGCGGTTTCTTCTACCACCTCTGCTCCAGACACACTCCAGCTTTCCCTGTCTCAGAGCCTTGAAAACCCCAGAGACCAGCATATATCCTCCTCTCTGTCATATCAGTCTCATTACTCTCCCCAGGATTAGCTACTTCACAGGATGTTTGAACATGGAATCGTCGATTCTCTAGCAAGTAAACAGAATACCTGCCCCATCCATTCAAGAACTGAGTTTGCTGAAGATCCGTCGGATTTGCCGCTGCTAACATGCGTTGACGTCTTGACTTCTTCTCCCCAAGGCATTCAATCTCCCAAGTATGTCAGCAGTGGTGAATCGGATGGGTCTGCAGCAAACTCTTGCCTTCTTAGAATAAAGAACTCTTGCTGAGGGACATAAGGCAGAGTGAGAAACTGAAGCAAATTTTACAGCAGGAGTAAGAGTTTATTAAATAGCTTTAGAGCAAGAATGAAAGAAAGTAAAGTACACTTGGAAGAGGACCAGGCAGGCAACTTGAGAGATCCTTGACCCTTGACTTGGGGTTTTATATGTTGGCATGATTCCAGGGTTTGCATTTCTCCTTCCCTGGTTCTTCCCTTGGGGTGGGCTGTCCACATGCACAGTGGCCTGCTAGCACTTGGGAGGCGCCACATGTTCAGTGTGTTTACTGAAGTTGTGCACATGCTCATTTGAGGAGTTTTTCCCTTACCAGTCAAGTGTTCCTAGAAGAAGGTCACGTATCGGTTAAACTCTGCCATTTTGTCTCTAAATGCACATGCTTGAACTCACTTGTCCAGTTCCTGAGATCTTATCAGGAACTGCTGAGCACCAGCTTCTGGTTTTTCTATCTGTTGGGAGACTGCCTTTCCTTGGCACCTGCTACAAGCAGCTATTATTTTAGAGAGACAGACTAACAACCATCTGATCGTCACCTGATGGTAACCCTGAGCTTCCTCGTTGGGTTTGGGGCCTTTCCTGTCCTGGTCATGTTTGCTTTGCTGGCTACTTTAACAGTACAATGTACTATGTTTATCTTCAGGAGTTTTTCAAACTACTGTTCATAAATTTTTTTTTTGTTTTCCAGAGTGATTGTTCTACCACAGGTTTATATGAATTCGAATTTTTCTTATTTTATATTGCTATCATATCTGGTAATATTAGACTCTCTTTCTTCAATGTTTTGAGAGTAAAATTATACTTCACTGTGGTTTTCATTTTTATTTTAATGAAATAAAGCTGAATAGTTTCCTATCTTTTAAAAGCCACTATGTATTTCCTTTTCTTGGAGATTCTTGTTTATGTGTTTTCCCATTTAAGTATTGTGCAGCTTTTTAAATTTTAACTCACTAACTGTAAGGTCTCTTTATATATACTTGATAGCACTCTTTTATAGTTTTTAGATGTAGCACGTATCTTTTCCTGGAGTATAATATCTCTAAGAATATTGTTTACTTTCGATTTAGTCAGATAAGGTATTCTATAAAATAGTGATATTTTAGAAAGTTAAAACATTTAAAATACCTAAAAAGTAGTTTGTTAATCTAAATATTTCAAAGAATTTGAAAAAATATTATGTTTACACTTGTTGGAAGCAATAAGCAATATTGTATACACATTCCTTAGGTCAAATATAATTCTTACTGTCATACCTTCATTATCATTACACTGTGGTTTTGTTTTTGTTTTGTGTTATTTATCAATCACTGAGAGGTATATATTTAAAGAAAACTCCTAAATCAGGTGGGCTTGTCAATTTTATTTTGTAGTTTTATTAGTTAATATATATTTATATATTTTATGATGTTCATACATTTACTTTGCAAAATTATTTTAGTATTAAAATAGTACCTGAAGCTCCACATTTTCTAGAACTAGCCTAACAACTGATTCTAAAATTTATATTTAAAAACAAAAAACAAGTACAAATAGTAAAACTTTGAAGAAAATTCAATGATAGCAAGCTAATAATTCACCTAGCAATGGTAAACATAGGATTAAGCCTCCATAAGCAAAACAGCACAGCACTCTTTCACTATTAAATTGATTGAATTGAAGCAAAGTTTTCTAAAGTATAGAAATAGAGCCAAATAAGCATGGACATTTAAGACATGACAAAATACCATATCCAATCTATGGGGGAAAGTTCAACTTTATAATAAATAATATTTGAGCTAAAAGTTGCCTATCAGAAAAAGATTATAATCATAAAAGTCTCACATAATATACCGCAATTTATGAGTCAACTCAAGTTTTAAGTGTGAAAAGGAAACAAATGAATAACAGGAAAGAAATCTGAGTTAATTTTTTTATAAACCCTTGTCATTGAGCAGGACTTGCTCTTCTGTCACAAACAACAAAAGCCACAAATGAAAAGATGGGTAGATTAAATTATATAAAAATAAAAAATACATGCATTAAAAATTACTTAGTAATGTCAAAAGACAAATTACCAATGGGAAGTGTATGTGTTCGTGTGGATGCACGTGTGCATGTGTGCATGTATACCATTTATACTACAGACTTATAACATTGAAATAGGGCAAATCTATGTACTCAACACTCAACAGAAGATGGGTAAAGAAATTATAGGTAAACTCTTTCTCTTCTCACTGGGTGTTTTGAAGTTTTTTATTTTTCTCTACCATTTCACAAAAGGTGTCCCCGATTGGTTTTATTTATTGATTTTCAAGTATCTATAATTTTACATTTTATTTTGCTTCATGAATATTCCTCTCTTTTCTATTTCCTCTATTATCTATTTCTAGGCTTGTTATTATAAATATATTAAAGCCACACATCCAAAATCTTTGATATTCTCAATCAGTTTGATGATAATTTATTCAGATACAGTTATTGTTGATATAATTTAGTCAAATCTAACTAGGAGATTATCAATTTTTTTCCATCTCTGCCTTATCCCATTTAAGTTATATACTTTTCTTATTTTGTGTTTTAGTTTAATTTCTAGAAGTTCTATTTTTTAAATTATTCCTGTTTGTTTTCATAGACTTCTCCTTTTTCAATAATACATGTTTGTTAGTTTCTTGAATTCTTGTAACTATATTTTTATATGGTATTTATGGGACCGACACAAACATCTATATACACACATATTTATAATATATATCTTCACATACATATTTGCTAACTCCAGCTTATTGTATTGCATTTGAACTTATTTTTACTCTGCATATATGTTCCTCTTAATTTATGGGCTTGACAGATTAACTGAATGAAGACATACCTACCCATAATTTGCAACTATAAAACTTGACTAGCTATATAAAATAATTGCTTTCAGACATTAGACAACAGATAGTATAGGACTGTAGTCTCTGAGAAAAGAAAATAAGCTAGATAATATCTATGTTCACTTGAATTTTCTGCCTAGGGACTATTTTGAATGATAGTACTAGAGAAGAAACTTACTAAATGGCAAAAAATCTTACTGAGTGAGGAGCTGGAGATCAGACATTAGAATAACTGAGACAGATGGAATTTATGGGTCAGAATACCAGGAATGAGGCAACTACCTAAAGAAGGAGCTCCAGATATCTGCATTTGCATCACTTTGAGTCTTTGCTGAATGATAAAAAGACATCTTCATGGAGCAAAGTTCCCCAAGGTCTGGCAAAGAACATGTACTCAGAGATACAAGTTAAACAATTTTCAAAGCTTATAGAGAAATAGCAGGTGTAAGATTCCCTATCAACCAGAATGGAGAGACCTCAGAGAAAAGCTTTGGCATGAATAGTAGGGCTAAACAATCACATGAATAAATATTTCACTGACTAGCCCTAGAAAAACTAAAATAACCTTCAAAAGTTTCAAGCTGATTTGGAAATAAATCAACTCTTTGCCAAAACATGTTTAAAAGAGCTTGCTTTTAAAGTTACTTTTCAATACTCTTTCAAAAAAGACAATAAAATCCAGACACATGATAAGACAATAACCAAAATTACCCTACCATCCAATAAGAATTACTAGAAATGGAATAAAGCACAAACATGTAACCAATCACTAGGAGAGAAACAAGTCAATAGAAGGAGATTCTGAAATAATAATGGTTAAGAGCATTATCAGAAAAATACTTTACAACAATTGTTTTCATAAATTTAAAGAAAACATGAATATTATGAGGAGAAATATGGAAACTATAGAAAATAAACAAATGTAAAATGTTGAGCTAAGAAATTAATATTGAGAGAAAATATTTCAATGGATGTGACTAACAGCAATTTAGATATTGCATAAATATAAGTTTAAAGACAGCAAAAATGGTTAAAAAAAAAAGCAACACTAAAAAATCTGTATAAACTGACAGAATAAAAAATTACTCAATAGCTTGAGTCCTGTAAGTGAGAGACACAAAATTATTGACAAAATCACAGCCAAATATTTTTTCAATTCAATGAAAACCATAAACTCAGAGGTTCAAGAAATGTGACAAACTTAAACCAAGATAAGCATACAGAAAAAAATTAAAAATGCCAAGACTCACTATAATCAACTTGTTGAAAATCATAAAAGCAGACAGAAAAAGTGTCACATTCCCTACAATGAGAAAATAAAAAATAACCAGGGACATTTTTTACACTAGAAAAATAATGCAAGCCAGAAGAAAATTAAGTGTCATCTTTAAAGGTTTAAATTTAAAAAGTCAAATGTAATCTTATAAATATATGCCTCAAAAATGAGGCATGAAAGGAAAACATTCTTTGAAGTTGGTAGAGTGGTAAGAACCCAGAATCTGTCGTCCCATTTACACAACAACTGAACAAGCAAAATCTATCTGGCATAACTATTTGTGAAACTCTGGAGTATACTGGAGTACACTGAAGGCTTGCGTTTCTTCCCAGGGTAAGGCCCTGGAGGTAAGTTGTAGTTAATTTCAACTGCTGGCATCATGGCAGCTACCCATTTCTCACCCCAGGCCTGTGAATGTGTTCCTAGAGAAACCTATACACAACCTGTGGGAGTTATAGTGGGCAAAAAGGACCCTCTCCTCCAAACCTCAGAGATCTATGCTTTGCTGATTGCTGCTTCTGATCACATACATGCAGGAAAAGAAGCAGGTGCCCATTGTTGCACCTTTCCACATTGTTGCACGCCAGACCCCTTTTAGGAAATTTAAGGGACTGATACTTAGCTCCTGCCTTTTACTTTTTTCCTTTTCCTCTTTTGAGATCCAAGCAATAAAGACTAGGAGATTCAAAACCAAGTGTACATATAGGAAAAATTAGAAAGTGATTGTGCATGTCTAGAGAAAAGTGCAGTTTCCAAAAAGAGATGATGACACTCAAGTTATACCTCAGTATAATCCTTAGTACAAAGTCTAAAACAATTTTAAAACAAACAAAAACAATAAATGAAAGCAGTAATAGCAACAACAAAAACAGAAACCTTGGGGACGAGGGAGAATCTAATTTTAAGAGTTAAAATATTGTTAGATTCAAATATTCGGTTTTCCAACGACAACCACAAATCACAGGCTGTATAAAGAAACAGAAAAATATGACCCATTCAAAGGAAAAAAAAATAAACAGAACCTGTCCCGGAAAAAAAAAATGTGATGGCAGGTTTACTAGACAAAAACTTTAAAATTACTGTCTTAAATACAACCAAGACCAAGGAACTACAAGAAAATGTTGAGAAAATTTAAAGTATGAACAAAATATGATATAAATAAATAGAAAATCTAAGCAAGAAACAAAACAAAGTTCTGGAGCTGAAAACTACAGTAACTGAATTGAAAATTTACTAGAAGATTCAAAGGTAGATGTAAGCAGGCAAAAAAAAAAGCAGCAAATTTGAAGATGGGACAATGAGAATTATGGGATCTGAGGAACAGAAAGCATAAAGATGGAAGTAAAATGAATAGAGTGTAAGGGACCTCTGAGATAGCATCAAGCACACCAACATATACACTGTAGGACTCTCAGACGGAGAAGAGAGGGAGAGAGGAGAAGAGAGGACATGTGAAGAAATAATGGCTGAAAATTCCCCAAATTTGATAAAAGGCATGAATATAACCACCCAAGAAGCTCAACAAATTCCAAGTAAAAGGAACTCAGAGACCCAAGTTGAGATGTATTATAATCAAACTTTCAGAAGATGAAGGGAAAATCATCTTTTTTTTTTTTTTTTTTTTTTTTTTTTTTTTTTTTTCTGAGATGAAGTCTCGCTTGTTGCCCAGGCTGGAGAGCAGTGGCATGATCTTGGTTCACTGCAACCTCTGCCTCCCAGGTTCAAGCGATTCTCCTGTCTCAGCCTCCTGAGTAGCTGGGATTATAGATGCGCACCACCACACCTGGCCAATTTTTATATTTGTAATAGAGACAGGGTTTCACCACGTTGGTCAGGCTGGTCTCAAACTCACGACCTCATGATCCACCCACCTCCACCTCCCAAAGTGCTGGGATTACAGGCATGACCCACTGCACCCAGCCAAGAGAATCTTAAAAGAAGCATGAAAGCAGTGACTTGCCATATACAAGAGATCCTTAATAGACTCATCAGTAGATTCCTCATCAGAAATATTGGAGGCCAGAAGGCAATAAGGCAGTATATTCAAAGTGGAAAATAAATACAAAAATATTGCCAACCAAAAATCCTCTCTCTAAAACTGTCTTTCAAAAGAGAGGGAGAAATTAAGAGATCCCAAGATAAACAAAATATGAGGAAGTTTGTCTCCACTAGATGTACCCTGAAAGAAATAATCAAGGAAGTCTTGTATAATGAAATAAAAGGACAATAGACTATAATTTGAAACCATATTGAGAAATGAAGATCTCACTTAAGTTAAAAAATTATAATACCTAATATTGTAACAATGGCTCATAACTTCACTCTTTGTTTTCTATGTGATTTAAAAGGCTGAAATGCATTTTAAGAAATAATTAGTCTAAAATTTAGTATTATTATTATAACTTTGCTTTGTAATTCTGTTTTGTTTTCTACACAACCTAAGAGATTAATATATATATTTTAGCACATAATGTATAAATATGTAATTTTGTGACATCATCAACAAAAGGGGAAGGAGATTGAGATTGAAGTGCTAAAAGAGAAGTTATGCTGGTAAACTCTCCAATCAAAAGACAGACATTGGCAGGATTGATTTTTTAAAAACCAACATAACCAAACCGTATGCTGTCTGCAAAAGACTAAATTTAAATCCAAACAAACACATAGACTGAAAGTAAAAGAATTTAAAAAAAGATCTTTCTGTAAATAGTAACCCTAAAAGAGCAAAAGAAGTTCCCATACCATAACACAAACTACACTAATATAAAAAAAAAATTTAGGATTTGGAGGAGGGTTAATGATGGCTGACTAGAGGCAACTGTGATGTGCCACTTCCATGGAGAGGAACCAAAATGTCAAGTAAATCTAAACACTCCAAAAAGCACTTTGGAGAGAAAACACTAAAATTTAACAGCTAGGCAATGGAAGACACTGTGGTGAGGAAGGAGGAAGCAAGGTTGCCTGCTTAACATTGCTGGGCACCAGCACTAGCCTCTGGACTCTGAGCAGCTGCGGCAAAATGTAACTCTGGGTGGCCACTTGCCAAGGCTCTGAATCCTGCTATAAGTGGCTACAGCTCCTGTTGTCTGCTGGGCAAAGAAAGAGCAATGCCTAGGCATGTGAGCATGATCAAGACAGTCCCCACCACCACTGCCACAGGACAGAGATACATCTGAATCAGACACTCCCATGCTTATTGGTACTTCCCAAGACTGCCTGCCAAATTGTTTCCACAAGGTGGGGCCTATAGCATAGCCTCCATTGTTCCACCTGAGTGGTTTATTGGCAGCCAGGGAGTAGTTCACCCCTCTATCACAGATAGTGCTTGACCAAGAGGGGCAAAGGACAAATCAGGTGGCATGGTCTCAATTTCCCAAGATTCATCCCCTTACTCCTGGGTTGAACACACCACCCAGGGGTAAGGTGTTGAGATCTGTGGCCTTATCTCAAGCAGGGGAAGAGCCCCCACTAGCAGAACACAGAGAAAGTGTGGCATGGGTTTGTGTGATGCTGTGGGGTCTAGGTGCCGCTCTCTTTGTGAGACAAGATTGAGAAGGGTATGGCCTGATAGCTGCAGTTTCTGATGCAGGGTGTCTTATGGTCCAGAACACCTGGGATGTCATGGTGATCTGGAAGCAGGTGGCTTGGTACTAGCTTAACAGGTTGGGCCTGTTTTCTGAGCCAGATGCTGGAGGGAGACTACAGATTTGGGGATAGGAGAGCTGAGTGGGCCAAATGAACACCTGCTGGGCTGAAAACACCAGATGGCTCTTCTTCCTCTGAGTGGGCTCTGTGGTGTAGGATAGGTGCCTCTGCCCCTTCCTAAAGGGTTGTCTCAGCAGCCAGAGAACTTCCCCTAGAATAATACCAAGGTCTAATTCACCTCAGAGAGCCTGGTTGCACTGGACCCAACCCCGCTCAGCTTTGCCTCTTTCTGACACTTTGCAGGCAGAACACAGAACAGGGCCTCAGAAAGCCCTACACTCTGCCCATCAGCAGGAACTCCATGGTACTTCTCCCATCAACTAAGGCCAAGTAAAAATTCCATTGTCATCACTGCAACTGCCTCTCACCTGCAAGCCTCACCTACTGGCCAGGAGGTCAAATTGCAGGGCCTATCAAAACTTCTGCTGACATCATCGTGCTGCACTCAGTTGGCTCTTACGTGCAAGCACAACCTACTGGGGTGTAGGGTTTACTGAAAATCCCAATATAATTCCTCCTGAAAAAAGTGGACAGCATTGTGGGATGAGATAAGGCTCCTGAGAGCTCTACTTCCTCATCTCTGTAAGTGAGAGTGAGTCTGAACACACACGCAGCACACCACTACTACAACCTACAAACAACACACATTTGAGGAAACCACTACACTAAAACTATCTATAACCAAGAATAAAGAGCCTTTTCCTTCTAAAAGCATATAGGGTCAAATCCAAAGTCCCCTACCCAACATACACAACAGTTACATCCTGAAGGGGCTGGTGAAACCCTACCAAATTCAAGTACACCCCCAAATAAGAACTTTTGCTTCTACAGATGAAAAGGCAACAGCACAAGAACCCCAGAACTATGAAGAAACCGAATATTGTGACATCCCCAAAGGACCACAGTATAGCAATGAATCCTAACCAAAATGAAAACTGTGAAATGACAGATAAAGAATTCAGGATACGGATTATAAGGAAACTCAATGAGATGCAAAAGAAAGTTGAAAGAAAACACAAAGAAACCACACAAAATAATCAAGGTGATGAAATAGAGATACATTTAAAAATTAATTTCTGGAAATTAAAAAATGAAGAAATTTCAAAATACAATATTAAGCTTTAACAATAGACTAGAAAGCAGAAAAAATAAACTTAGAAGAATATTCTCTTTAATTGGCCAGTCAGATAAAAACAAATAAAAAATAATTTACAATATGCAAAAAAGCCTTTGAGAAATATGGGATTATGTAAAGTGATCACACCCATCACTTGTAGGTATCCTGGGGAAGAAGAAAAAATTAGAAGTTTGGAAAACATAATTCAGGAAAATTTTCATGGTTTTACAAGAAACGCAGACAATCAGATACAAGAAATTCAGAGAGCATCTACTTGATACTGTACATGATGACTATCATCAACACATATAGCAATCAGACTATACAAGGTCAATGTGAAAGATCAAAATTCGAAGAGTTGTTCGAGAGAAGTCAAATCACTGAAGTCAAATCACCTATAAAGGGAATCCCATTAGACTAAGCCGACTTCTCCACAGAAACTTTACGAGACAGAAGAGATTTGAGGTCTATTTTTAGCCTTCTTAAAGAAAAAATAATATGACAGTAGAGAATTTTACATCCTTAAAAACTAAGATTCTTAAATGGAGCAGAAATCAAGTATTTCCCAGAAAAGGAAACGCTAAGGGAATTCATGACCACTATACAGACCCTACAAGAACTGCTCAAAGGAGTTCTAAACATGGAAACGAATGATGGTATCTGCCATCATTACAGCACATGAGAATAGAAAGCTCACATAACCTATAAAGCAGTAACACAATTGAGACTCCAAGACAACTAGCTAACACAACTATGACAGGAAAAAATTTTCATGTATAGATTTACCTTGGACATAAATGGCCTAAATATTCTTCTTAAAAGACATAAGCTGGAAAACTGTCTGTTACCTACAAAAGTCTCCCACAATGGTTAAAGACACCTGCAATCTCAAAGTAAAGGGATAGAAAAAGATTTATCACACAAATGGAAAACAGAAACTAGCAGCAGTAGTAATTCTTATAAAAGATAAAACAGACGTGAAACCAACAGCAGAAAAAAGAAAAAAGACGAAGAAAGGTGTTTATCAGTAGGTAAGGCAGCTTTTGTTTCTTCTGCATTCGTTCCAGATTTTATTTTATTTTTTATTTTCTACAGTTTGAAAACAGTAGTTATTTTGGCATTTATCCTGCTTGGTGTTCTTAGAGCTTCTTAAATCTGGGGTTTGGTGTCTGACATTAATTTGAGGAAATTCTGTCATTGTTTCAAATATGTCTTCTGTTTATTTCTGTTTCTTTTCCTTCTGGTATTACCATTACACGTGTGTTACATCTTTTTAAATTGTCCTACAGTCCTCAGATAGTCTATTTTTTCTAGTCTGTTCTCTTTGCTTTTCAGTTCAGTCTACTGATATATTCTCAAGTTCAGAGAATTTTTTCTCAGCCTTGTTCAGTCTAATTAACTCATCAAAGACATTTTCATTTATGTTACAGTGCTTTTGATCTCTAGTATTTTTTATTCAGATCTTTCTTAGGATTCCCATTTCTGTTCATGTTGCCTATCTGTTCTTGCATGTTGTCTGTCCATTGGAACCCTTAGCATAGTAATTGTAGTTGTTTGAAATTATCCGTCAGATAATTCCAACATCCCTGCCAAATCTGGCTCTTATGTTTGCTCCGTTGTTCAAATTGTAGTTTTGCTTTATACCATATCTCATTGTATTTTTCCTTGATAGCTGATCATGATGTATTGAGTAAAAGGAAGTAGTGTAAATAGGCCTTTAAAAATGTGAAGATGTTAGGAGAGTGTAAGCATTCTGTAGTCCTCACATCTCAGACTTACAGTGGACCTGTGCTTCAGGCCTATGAACTTCACAAGTATTTCTCATGTTTTTTCTTCCTCCTTACGTGGGTCAGGATGGCCAGAGTGGTCTGGATTTAGGTATCTCACTTATGTCACATGGAAGTTTAGAGCTGGCTAGAATTGGGTATTTCACTTTTCCCAGCTTAGACCATGATAATATCCCTGCAGGATAAGCTCAGATTAACTAGCTTCTCCTGAAGTCAGGGCTTGCTAAAAAGAACAAAGAACTCTGGCATATTTCAAAAGGGTTCATATCCCCGCCTCCCCCCCACCCAACCCCCCAGAAACAGAAGAGGATTTTTCTCCTATAGTTACTAAGAGATTCGAGCTTCTGGAGGTAAAATTCACAAAAGCACGTGTGGAGGGAAGGTGGCTTATGAATGGGTACCCCTGAAGGTTTGAACTCTAAGACTTGCCCATACTAACACTCCAGCAGTTTATTAATTACAGTTTAGGCTGCCCTAATTCTAGTACTGGATCCTGAGGCAGATCCTGCTAATGAGACTTTGCTCTGGTATACGGTGACTCCTTGTATTCATCGGTCTGTCTCTCCAATCTTGGAGATATTTTCATTCCATGTTCCCATTTCATTTATGAATGTAAAATAATTGTTGATTTTCAGTCTGTTCAACTTTGTACTTTTGTTACGAGTGATGACTTCCAAGTTCCTTACATGAGGAACCATAGATAGACATGAAAGGTTTTATCTTTGTTTTATTTTATTGTTTTAAAACAAAATAATAACAAAGAATAGGACGATTTGTAAAATGTGCAATAATTAGATGTATGAAAACACTAGCACAAAGGACAAGAAGGGAAATAGATACGTTGCAAGTTCTTACAAATGTGAAGTGATATTTTAATAGCCACAGTAAAACAAATAAAGCAAAGATCTATGACTTCCAAGCTAATGGAAGAGAAAAAGCAACGGACTTTATATATGCCCAATTAAATACCCAAACAACAGATGTACAAATACAGAAAATAATAGCCATATAGTACTAGTAAATCCTATCATATTTACAATGGCATTAAATATAGGTATCTAAACACTCTGATATAAAGAATTAAATATAATAATGAATAAATGCATCACAGGCAAACACATAGTCTCCACTTTGAGATGCCTCTTAAACGAAGGTCGAACATACAATTGTCCTCCCTTATCTGCAGGGAATATATTTCAAGACCTTCAGTGGGTGTGTGAAACAGCGGATAGTACCAAAGCTTATATTACTGTTTGTTTTTCTACCTATGCATACCTATGGTAAACTTTCACTTATAAGTATGGCACAGTAAGAGATTAACAATGATACTTAATAATGAGTTAGAACAATTATAATAATATACTATAATAAAAGTTAGATAAATGTGATGTCTCTATCTTTCCCTTTTAAAATCTATTACGGTGATGTGTTTACATATTTTTGAACTGTAGTTGTACGTAACTAAAATCATGGAAGTAAAACCACAGATCGGGGGGCTGCCATATGGAAGAATAATATACCATGCAGTCAACAATACTAAAGAAGGCTGGAATGGTTATGTTAATATAAAACGAAGAAGGCTTCACAAGAAATAATATTACCAGTGATAAAGAGCAACTCTTTACAATAATGAAAGGGTCAATTCTTCAAGAAGATATGAAAATACTATTTGTATACTTACATAAAAGTGATTCCGAAAATAAGAGCCCAGAATGGAAAAGACAAAGACACAAGAAATACATTTATTATGCAAATATTTCAAAATTACTTTCTCAGTTATTAATAAAAAACATATTTATAAAACCAGTAAATTACGGAAGACTTGAATATTTTTATGAAAATTGGTCTCACAGAGCACCACAACTAATAATAGCAGAATTCATACTCTTTCAAAGTGTAAAGAAAACATTGCACAAGAGGGACTCTATGATGAACCATAAACAATATTGAGTAAATATATCTGGCAAGATGGCTGAATAGGAACAGCTCCAGTCTGCAGCTCCCAGTGAGACCAATGCAGAAGGTGAGTGATTTCTGCATTTCCAACTGACGTGCCCAGTTGATCTCACTGGGACTGGTTAGGCGGTGGGTGCAGCCCACAGAGTGCAAGCAGAAGCAGGGCGGGACGTTACCTCACCTGGGAAGTGCAAGGGGCCAGGGACCTCCTTCCCACAGTCAAGGGAAGCCATGAGGGACTGTTCTATCCAGCCCAGATACTACACTTTTCCCATGGTTTTTGCAATCCGTAGACCAGGAGATTCCCTCGTGTGCCTACACCACCAGGGCCGTGAGTTTCAACCTCAAAACTGGGTAGCTGTTTGGTCAGACACCAAGCTGGTTGCAGGAGTTTTTTTTTTTTTTTTTTTTTTTGGAACCCAGGTAGTGCCTGGAACCCCAGCAAGAAAGAACCGTTCACTCCCCTGGAAAAGCGGCTAAAGCCAGGGAGCCAAGTGGTCTCGCTCAGTGGGTCCCACTCCCATGGAACCCAGCAGGTTAAGAACCACTGGCTTTAAATTCTCTCTGTTAGCATAGCAACGGTAGCAGTCTGAAGTCCACCTTGGATGGTCCAGCTTGGTTGGGGGAGGGGCGCTCACCATTACTGAGGCTTGAGTAGCCAGTTTTCCCCTGACAGTGATAAGGAGGCCAGGAAGTTTGGACTGGGCAGAACCCACCACAGTGCAGCAAAGTGCCTGTGGCCAGACTACCTCTCTAGATTTCTCCTCACTGGGCAGGGCATCTCTGAAAGAAAGGCAGCAGCCCCAGTCAGGGACTTATAGATAAAACTGCCATCTCCCTGGTTCAGAGCACCTGGGGGAAGGGGTGGCTGTGGGAGCAGCTTCAGCAGACTTAAACATTCCTGACTTCCGGCTCTGAAGAGCGCAGTGGATCCTAACAATGAGGATTCCCCCAGCACAGTGCTCAAGCTCTGCTAAGGGACAGACTGCCTCCTCAAATGGGTCCCTTAGCCCTGGGCCCCCTGACTGGGAGAGACCTCCCAGCAGGGGTCAACACTCACCTGACACAGGAGAGCTCCCACTGGCATCAGGCTGGTACCCCTCTGGGAGGAAGCTTCAAGAGGAAGGAGCAGAAAGCAATTTTTGCTGTTTGCAGGCTCTGCTGGTGATACCCCAGGTGACACCTGGGGGTCTAGAGTAGACCCCAGCAAACTGCAGCAGACTTGCAAAAGACAGGCCTGACTCTTAGAATAAAACTAACAAACAGAAAGCAACAACATCAACATCAACAAAAGGACACCCTCCCCCCCGACAAAACCCCATCCAAAGGTCATCAGTCTCAAAGAAAAAAAGATAGAAAAATTCACAAAGATGAGGAAAACACAGCGCAAAATAGGCAAAAATTCCAAAAACCAGAACAGCTCTTCTCATCCAAATGATTGCAATTCTTCTCCAGCAATGGCACAAAATTGAAAGAAGAATGAGATTAATGAGTTGACAGAAGTAGACTTCAGAAGGTGGGTAATAACAAACTCTCAGGCCGGGCGCCGGTGGCTCAAGCCTGTAATCCCAGCACTTTGGGAGGCTGAGACGGGCGGATCACGAGGTCAGGAGATTGAGACCATCCTGGTGAACAGGATAGAAACCTCGTCTCTACTAAAAAATACAAAAAACTAGCCGGGCAAGGTGGCGGGCGCTGGTAGTCCCAGCTACTCAGTGAGGCTGAGGCGGGAGAATGGCGTAAACCCGGGAGGCGGAGCTTGCAGTGAGCTGAGATCTGGCCACTGCACTCCAGCCTGGGCGACAGAGCGAGACTCCGTCTCAAAAAAAAAAAAAAAAAAAAATCTTCCCAGCTAAAGGAGCATGTTCTAACCCAACGTAGGGAAGCTAAGAAGCTTGATGAAAGGTTACAGGAAGTGCTGACTAGAATAGCCAGTTTAGAGAAGAACACAAATGACCTGATGGAGCTGAAAAACAGCAAAAGAACTTCATGAAGTACACACAAGTATCAATAGCCGAATCAATCAAAGGGAAGAAAGAACATCAGAGATTGAAGATCAACTTAATGAAATAAATTGTGAAGACAAGACTAGAGAATAAAGAATGAAAAGGAATGAACAAAGCCTCCAAGAAAAATGGGACTATGTAAAAAGACCAAAGCTATAATTGATTGGTGTACCTTAAAGTGATGGGGAGAATGGAGCCAAGTTGGAGAACACACTTCCGGATATTATTCAGGAGAACATCCCTAACCTAGCAAGACAGGCCAATATTCAAAGTCAGGAAATACAGAGAACATCACTAAAATACTTCTTGAGAAGAGCAACCCCAACACACAAAATTGTCAGATTCTCCAAGGTTAAAATGAAGGAAAAAATGTCAAAGGCAGCCAGAGAGAAAGGGCAGGTTACCTACAAAGGTCAATATTAGATCAACTAGACAGAAAACTAACAAGTATATTCAGGACTTGAACTCAGCTCTGGACCAAGCAGACCTAAGAGACATCTACAAAACTCTCCACCCCAAATCAACAGAATATACATTCTTCTCAGTGCTACACAGTACTTGTTCTAAAATCAACCACATAATTGGAAATAAAACACTCCTGAGCAAATGCAAAAGAACTGAAATCATAACAGTCTCTCAGATCACAGTGCAATCAAATTAGAACTCAGGATTAAGAAACTCACTCAAAACTGCACAACTACATGGAAACTGAACAACCTGCTCCTGAATGATTACTGGGTAAATAACAAACTTAAGGCAGAAATAAAGAAGTTCTATGAAACAGATGAGAACAAAGAGACAACGTACCAGAATCTCTGGAACACAGTTAAAGCAGTGTTAAGAGGGAAATTTATGGCACTAAATGCCCACACCTGAAATTGATACCTTAATATCACAATTAAAAGAACTAGAGAAACAAGAGCAAATAAATTCAAAAGCTAACAGAAGATGAGAAATAACTAAGATGAGAGCAGAACTGAAGGAGATAGAGATATGAAAAACGCTTCAGAAAAAAAAAAAATCAATGAATCCAGGAGCTGTTTTTTTGAAAAGATTAACAAAGTAGATAGACTGCTAGCCAGACTAATAAAAAAATAAAAGAGAGAAGATCCAAATAGTCAGAGTAAAAAAATGATAAAGCAGCTATCACCACTGATCCCACAGAAAAACAAATTACTGTTGGAGAATACTATAAACACCTCTACACAAATAAACTAGAAAATCTAGAAGAAATGGATAAATTCCTGAACACATACACCCTCCCAAGGCTAAACCAGGAAGAAATTGAATCCCTGAATACACCAATAACAAGTTCTGAAATTGAGGGAGTAATTAATAGCCTACCAATGAAAAAAAGCCCAGAACCAGATGGATTCACAGCCAAATTCTACCAGAGGTACAAAGGGGAGCTGATACCATTCTTTCTGAAACTATTCCAAACAACAGAAAAATAGGGACTCCTCCCTAACTCATTTTATGAGGCCAGCATCATCCTGATAGCAAAACGTGGCAGAGACACAACAAAAAAAGATTTCAGGCCTATATTCCTGATGAACATAAATGCGAAAATCCTCAATAAAATCTGGCAAACGGAATCCAGCAGCACATCAAAAAGCTTATCCACCACGACCATGTTGGCTTCATCCCTGGGATTCAAGGCTGGTTCAACATACACAAATCAATAAATATAATCCATCACATAAACGAAACCAAAGACTAAACCAAATGATTATCTCAACAGATGCAACAAAAGACCTTTAATAAAATTCAACACTCCTTCATGCTAAAATCTCTCAGTAAACTAGGTGTTGGTGGAACATATCCCAAATTAATAATAATAATGGCAAACCCATAGCCAATATCATACTGAGTGGGCAAAAGCTAGAAGCATTCGCTTTGAAAACTGGCACAAGACAAGGATGCCGTCTGTCACCACTCCTATTCAACATACTGGAAGTTATGGCCAGGGCAATCAGGCAAGAGAAAGAAACAAAGGGTATTCAAATAGGAAAAGAGGAAGTCAATTTGTCTCTGTTTGCAGATGACATGATTGTATATTTAGAAAAAAAGTGGGTGAAGGATATGAACAGACACTTCTCAACAGAGGATATTTACGCAGCCAAGAAACATAAGAAAAAAAGCTCTTCATCACTAGCCATTAGAAAACTGCAAATAAAAGCCACAATGAGATAACATCTCACATTGGTTAAAATGTTGATCATTAAAAAGTCAGGAAACAACAGATGCTAGCGAGCCTGTGGAGAAATGGGAACGTTTTTATACTGTTGGTCAAGGTGTAAACTAGCTCAACCATTGTGGAAGACAGTGTGGTGATTCCTCAAGGATCTAGAACCAGAAATACCATTTTATCCAGAAATCCCATTACTGGGTATATACCCAAAGGATTAGAAATCATTCTTCTATAAAGACACATGCACACGTATGTTTATTGCAGCATTATTTACAATAGCAAAGACATGGAACCAACCCAAAAGCCCATCAGTGATAGACTGGATAAAGGAAATGTGGCAATATACACCATGGAATACTATGCAGCCATAAAAATGGATGAGTTCATGTCCTTTGTAGGGACATGGATGAACCTGCAAACCATCATTCTCAGCAGACCATCACAGGAACAGAGAACCAAACACTGTATTTTCTCACTCATAAGTGGGAGCTAAACAATGAGAACACATGGACACAGGGAGGGGAACATTACACACTGGAGCCTTTTGGGTTGTGTGGGGAAAAGGGAGGGAGAACATTAGGACAAATGCCTAATGCATGTAGGACTTAAAACCTAGATCACGGGTTCATAGGTGCAGCAAACCACCATGGTACATGTGTATCTATATAACAAACCTGCATGTTCTGCACATGTATCCCAAAACTTAAAGTAAAATAAAAAAAATTGAATAACTTTAATTGATTAAAATAAACATAATATGCTGTCTTATAAAAACTGATATTTATAAATCTGTAGAAAACATATTAATTTTTAAAATCCCAAATAATTGAAAAGTAAACCCCACACTTATAAATAATCCATGAGTGAAAGAATAAAGGGAATTAGACAGATTTTCACTTAATGGTATTGTCACAACATGTCAAGTTTTTTGGTGGAGCTAAAGCAGTGCTTAGAGGAAAATTTATAATTTTAACATTTATATTGACAAAATGAAGAGCTAACATCAAAAACTCTGATTTTACTTTAGTTTAGACAATAAATAAATAAATAAATAAATCCCCAAATAACTAGAAGGAAAGAATGATAAAGCTGGAAGCATAATTCAATCAAATAGAATATAGCAAAAATAATGAAGACAAATCAATATAATATTAATAATTTTTTTGAAAAGAATAAGATTACTAAAACAATGAGATTGATTCAGAAAAAAACAGAAATCACAATTTGTTAATATCACAAATAAAAAAGAACACTAAAATAAAAATGAGATAATAGAAGCAAATTATTCCAATAAATTCAACAACTTACACGCAATGGTAAAATTTTTCAGAAGCACAAATCTAAACTTAAGACATAAACAGCAAAATTTTTACAAGAAAATATAGGAAAAAAGTCTTTGCGACTTTCAGGTAGGCCAGGATTTTTTGAACGTATGAAAAAAATTAACCTTAAAAAAGTGATACACTGGACTTTATCCATATTAATATATTTTGATATTAAAATGACATTATTAAGGAAGGGACAGTTTTTTGAAATGAAAGCAACTGACTGGTATAAAATATGTGCAATGTATTCATCTTCCAAAAGATTCGTATTCAGAATATAAAGTTTAAAGAATAATTGCAACTTAATACAGAAAACAAACACTAAATGAAAATGGGCAAATGTTTTGACAACATTTAAGTCTCTCTCTATTTTGTTCTATCTCTTTTGCTCTCTGTCCATATATCTAGCCACATACAGATGATCTCCAACTTACAATGGGTTAGTTTATGTTTTTTGTTTTTTTGGGTTTTTTTTACTTTTTGATAGTGCAAGAGTAATAGATATTCAGTAGAAACCATAATTTACATTTTGAATCTTGATCTTTTCTTGGGGTGATGAAATGGAATGCAATACTCTGTTGGGATGCTGGGCAGAAGCAGTGAGCCTCAGCTCCCAGTCAACCACGTGATCACCAGGATTGATAACCAATGTCTACAGTGTACTTTTTAATAAATTACAGAAAACATTTAACATTTTATTCTAAAATAGGCTTTATGTTAGATATTTCGCCCAACTATAGGCTACAGTATGTTTTTTCTTTTTTTTTTTTTTTTTTTTTTTGAGACAGAGTCTTGCTCTGTCACCCAGTCTACAGTGCAGTGGCATGATGATCCTGGCCCACTGAAACCTCCGCCTCCCCTGTTCAAGCGATTCTCCTGCATCAGCCTCCCAAGTAGCTGGGACTGCAGGTGCCCAGCACCACGCTGGGCTAATTTTTGTATTTTTAGTAGAGATGGGGTTTGGCCATGTTGGCCAGGCTGGTCTTGTACTCCTGACCTTAGGTGATCCACTCGCTTCAGCCTCTCAAAGTGGTGGGATTAAAGGCTTGGGCCACCGTGTCCGGCCTAAAGTATGTGTTCTAAGCATGTTTCAGGTAGGCTAAGCTAAGCTATGATGTTCTGTAGGTTAGGTGTATTAAATTCATACAATTTATAATATTTTCAAATTATAATCAGTTTATCAGAACATAACTATACCATAAGTCAAGAAGTATCTGTATATATCTGTCTAATCTATATATATTAGATTATATATGTAATATATCCATATCTATATTTCTTATTGATGAAAAAAGTCACATTCTGTAAAATATTTGAAGAGATTTATTCTGAGTCAAATATGAGTAGCATGGCCTGTGACACAGCCCTTAGGTGATTCTGAGAACATGGGCCCAAGGTGGTGAAATGTTTCTTTATTGGACTTAAAAAGGTGACTGTTAGTTGAGTATCTCCTGGATCTGGAATGATGAAAAAAGGGAAAAGGAGACTCTGTACAGAATGTAGATTTTTCCGACAAGAGACAGTTTTGCAGGACAACTTCAATATATGACAAGGAAATATATTTAGGGCTAAAATATTTTTATTTATTTCTTTATTTGTTATGTGATGTTATGTCAGAGTCAGATTGGAAAGCAGACCATGTTACATAGTATTAAATAAAACTCTTCTGATGAGACTTTATAGTTTTGTAGGGGGTGACTCCCCAGACCCCTTAGACAAGAATTTGGGCAAAGATAATAAATTAAAAAAAGGTCAGACTTAGCCCTCACTGTATAGTAAGACCAATAAGTATGAAAAGATGCTTAGTGTCAATAGTTACCATGAAAAAAACAAGTTAAAATAAGAGTTTATACTTTTAAAATAAATCAAAGAATCTTTTAATTTTTTTAGAAATGAAATTTGGGTCCCATTCTGATAATGTGAAATTCAGTGTTTAACCCATTTAATCAAACCCATTTATTTAACACTTGTGGCAAAAGATTCCAAGAATGTTTTAAATTTATTTTTTGTTCTTCCCAAAACTAAAGCAAAGATCCATGTCTATACCACCCTGTATTTTGGGTTTGCTTTCCTCCACCTAGATTACCTATTGAGATATTATCTTGAAAATAAGGCTTTATGTAAGTGTGTCTTCAATCAGAAATCTTCAGAAAACACTCACAACAGATATTATTCTCAAAACTGGTTATTACCACCATAGGTTTGCCATTGTCATTTCTTTCTTGTCATTTCTGGCCTTTGAGTGGTTCACAAGCTTTATGACCAACTCAAATATGCAGGAAAATGTTGTAATCATTTGATTCAGCATTTTGAAGTGAACGGTACTGGGAAAGAATTTCACTGACTGACTTGTCTGCCCTATTGCCAAGAAATATCATTTTGATTTTCAAATAGATTTCACCTCCTATGCTAATGTTAAAATTCTGAAAGTTCAAAATTAAATTAAGTATATCTTTTCTTTCCGTTCCATCTGTTTAACATTTTGCTTTAGTTAATATATAATCAAATTGAATAATTTATACTATCAGATATTAAAACTTGAAAACTATAGTAATTTACACAGCTTGACGAAGGTACAAGTAGAGACAAATAGGCCATTCTAGCAGAATATAGATCAGAAACAGATTCACAATATATGAACACTTGAGACAAAGTTGAAACTGCAGAGCAGTGAGGAATTGCCAGTCTTTTTATAAATGGTCTAGGATCAATTAAACATACATATAGAAAAAAAAAAAAAATGAATCTTTACCTCTTCCCAAATACCAAACAAAAAATCAATTACAGACAGATTGAAAACCTAATTTTCTAAAGTATATCAGGAAAACCTCCGGAAAAAATAACAAAATAAGACATCTCAATAAAATGGAAGAATCAATGAGGATGTAAAAAACACTAATTATAAATGCAATAATAAGCTAAGGAGTTTTTGTTCATAAAAAGGTACAACCAGAGAGTGCAAGGCAGACCATACACTGAAAAAAGATGAATAAATACATATACTGCATATAATCAACAAAAATCTTGTGTCCAGATTATGTAATGTATTCCTAAAAGCAATAATATGGAAAATCTAAAGAAAAATGGGGACACTAAAATAGGCATTCTAAAATAGAGAAATTGTAAATCTTTTAAAGAATATCACTACACATACCAGAATGTATAAAATTAAGAAGACTCATTATAGTAAGTTCTGGCAAATGTGGAGAAAGATATGCTCACTTATATTGCTGGGAAGGTTGATAAATGTTTATGTAATATCTAAAATTTTTGATGGTGTTTACTAAAAATAAATAAATACATATCCTCTGACCCAGAAAATACATTCCGAGTTACATACTTATGCTTTTTACATCTATGTATACGTATGCTTTTTATATCTATGTATACATAATACAAATGCATGTACATTTATATTATGACACACACAAGACACACGAAAGAATGTTAATGGTAGAATCATTCATAGTAGACCCAAACTTAAAATAATTCAAATATTCATAACCAGTAGAAAATATATCATGGTATATTCATGCAATTGACTATTACATGTTAGTTTAAACTACTGCCACTTTCTACAACATCAATACATTTTAAGTCATAATGGCAAGAGTAAACATCCAGGCAAAAATAATATATTAATGAAAACTGTTTTTAAAAAGTTCACAAACAAGTAAAAAACATCTATGGAGATGGTAATTGACTGGAAACCATATTTTGAGAGAATCTGAGGTTCTGATAATGGCTCTCTTTTTCTTTTATTGACTGAGCATAGCAAGCCACATTGCATATAGGAGTTTTAGGGGAGTGGTATCAAGGATATAATCATTAAGAGAGTGACAGAGGCCCAATTGGCCAGATAGTAGTTGAATTGTAATATATTTGCAAATTAAAAAAAAAATAAAGCCTCAACCTAACACCTTTGGAACATTTAGAAGCTAAGATAACTCTTTAAAATTTACCCAGATTGAGATAAGACTTTTATGCCCTTGTACTCTTGCAGTGACAAGTCATTGACTGCAAAATGTCCACAACAAGAGACATGACTTGGGTCAGGTGTCTTTTTAGTTAAGAGCATTTCCTGTAGAAGGCCTCAACAGACAAAACTCGCATAAACTTTTGGGAATGACAGCCGCATTAAGAGCCATAACAATCATTGTTTTGGCTTGAATTGTGTTCTCCCGGAATGTATGTGTTGAAACCCTAACTCCCCAGTATTTCAGAATGTGACTATACTTTGAGATAGACTCTTTGCAGACGTGGTTAAATTAAAGTTAGTCTGTAAGGGAGGGTCCTAATACAATGTGACTGGTGTTCTTATAAGAAGAGAAAATTTGGACCTACAAAGAGACACCAGGGACACAGAGGAAAGACCACATGAGGACACAGCAAGAAGGCAGCCAACTGTGAGTTAAGGAGAAAGGCCTCAGAAGATACCAAATCTGCTGACACCTTGATCTTGGGTTTCTAGGCTCCAGAAGTATGAGAATATAGATTAATGCTGTTTAAGTCTCCCGGTTTGTGGTATTTTGTTATGGCATCTCTAGCAAACACTTGTGAAAGGGGAATCTGGGCAAAACACCACAGCATTTACTACTGCCAACTTTTTGCTGTGTTTTTATCTACTTTGTGTAGAAAGTTTACCCCATTTGCAAATAGTTTCTCTGAGACTCTAGTTTGTCTTTTTTTCTTGAAGAAACTTAAAAGAAGAAAGAATGAGATGAACTACAGGCCCATGGCAGCAGTTAATCTAGAGGACACAATTTGTGTCAATATTTTCCTTCTCTCTACCTATTTTAGATACCCATCTCCCTTAGATAGCAACTCTTTTGGTCGATAAGGCTTATTTGGTCAGGGATCTGCACCATTGGTCTCCAGGCATTCTCAGATTGCTGTTGCACATCTTTCATTTATCATCAAAGTTCGTCAAAAAGTAGCAAGACGTGGCCGGGCGCAGTGGCTCACGCCTGTAATCCAAGCATTTTGGGTGGCCGAGGCGGGTGGATCACGAGGTCAGGAGATCGAGTTCATCCTGGCTAACACGGTGAAACCCCCTCTCTACTAAAAAATACAAAAAAATTAGCTGGGCGTGGTGGTGGGCGCCTGTAGTCCCAGCTACTCGGGAGGCTGAGCCAGGAGAATGGCGCGAACCCAGGAGGCGGAGCTTGCAGTGAGCCGAGATTGCGCCACTGCACTCTAGCCTGGGCGACAGAGCGAGACTCCGTTTCAAAAAATAAAAATAAAAACAAAAAAAGAAAACAAAACAAAACAAAAAGTAGCAACAGGTACCATATTGAACTATATAATTGTCAAACATATGCTTCCTCTTCCCTACTTTTGACAGTATCCTCTATTTCCTCTTAATAACTGGAGCCAATTTAACCTGTCATTATATTGACTTATTTTTTTAGCTAGGCTCTTTGGGCACAAGAAGCCCAAGGAGATGGAGCAGCCATCAGAACTTCTTAATGAACATTTAACAGTGTCCTCTGGTGGAAATGTTCTGCCTGTGGGAAGCAGGGTTCGTAGACCCAAAGTGCACAGAATTGCAGAAGTAGGAAGTACTCATTCTCCAAGACACTCACTGCAAATGAAAAGCAGGTTTATTTCTATTTCCATCTGTTGGTTTCCACACCCAATGTATTCAACATACTGGAACACTGCACCATAAAATGATTATTGATTTAGAATATATTCTTGTTCTAGATTATGACACCCTATTCTACCAGGATACAATTCCAAGCAACTTTCTTAGCTACACTGTCAAAAGGCTGTTCCAATATTTTAACTGGCTAGCAGCTTCTGGGTGATCCAATATGTGACAGAGCCAGTGGTTTCCAAGGTTTTGTGTCTATTGCTACAACTCTTTTACCATAAAGTGCATTATTTACAGAAAAAAAAGCTACTTTTTCCCTGAAGTGTTGTTATGCACAGCCCCTTATTGTTAGATTGCTCAGTATGTTCCAGAGAGTGGTGCTTACAGAAGCCCGATGGTCAGAAAAGTCAAATCAAATAACTTCTTCCATGGTAGATGCTTCCTTTTATTTCTTTTTCTTTTTAGTGTAAACGTCTTAACAGTTTATTCCAACCCTTATGAGTCCATCAATATGCCTGTTTCTTACATTTTTCTGATTCTTGACCTTTCACTGTTTCTACTTGCAGGGCCCTAGCAGATCCGTCCTTTGTTTCCCACTGCCCACAATTTCATGAATGTTCTTACTTCAGATGACTTTTCTTTCTACACAAACTGAATGATAAGGTGCAGTGCTAAACTTCTGTCACAAGTAGATTTCCAGAACACCTTGAATGGGTCTAACACAAAGCAGAAGTTTGTTTTTGTCTTGGGCCCATATATTATGCCATCTTATCTATGAACTAAATTAGTACTTTTTCTCTTCTTTCTACTGAAAATGAGGGGCATCCCCAACCCATGCAGCAATAGGTAAGAGCCAAAGAGAACTAACATGACAGTAGTGGCTAACACGGGGTCTCGAATTTCTGATCTTATAAATTATTTGTGCCTTTGGCCTGGCTTGAGCCTAATCCCAGATATATTACTTCAGCTTTGCACTTGGTTGCTGGAGGGCCATCAGGCTTTATGACTTAGTGGATCTGGGAGATTTTAGCTCATGACAAATAGTTATAGCTTCACAATCACTTGAGGTCCCAAGATCAGATACTCTGCCTCTCTCAGAGCATAGTAGCTTGCTAGGGGCTATTTTTTAATGCTGAATAGAAGGCATGACCATACACTATAACTCCGGAAGATTCTCCTTTTGTGACTGGCCACGAACTTCACTTACGTTGTTTAGCATCTTATTCCATCAAAGATAGAATAAAAACTGGTAAGTCTTGTGGTCCTAGTATTAGGACAGCTTCACTGCAATCTGGATGTCCTAAGGAGCTCTTTCTTATACAAAGCCCCACTAAAAACTAGCAGCCTTTTACGTCACCAGGAATATTGACTAGAGAAAGATGTTCACACATGTGATATGTTGCTTCTAGAATCTAAAGAAGTTTACCAGGCATTATGCTTCCATCTTAGTAGAGAAAAGGGAAAAATTTAAAAATCTATTGTTTAATTTAAAATAGCTTTTTTGGCAGACCTCAGACCACTAAATCCCTAAACATTTTACTTATATGTCATGTTGCTAATTTTTTTATAGGATTTATTTTCCACCTTCTTTAGTGTATGTTTCTTACAAAGGTCACTAATATGCCTGAAAATTCTTGTTCATCTGTTATAAATCACACGATGTCAGTGTTATAGTGAACAAAAGTATTCTGCAGAAAGTACAGACAGTCCAATACCTTTGGCTTATAATGGAGGGCAAGAGATTAACATGTTCTTGGGACAGGACAGTAGATTAATATTGTTGTCTAATTAACATGAATGAGAATTAATTTTGTTATGAACAGGATAGAAATGAACTCACCTGCCAGATCAATGGCCACATACCATGTAGCTGAGGCTATGTTGATCTACTCTAGCAGTTGCAGTTAGCACTACTACACAGTTGAGTTTTTGGTAATCCATTGACATTTGCCAGAATACTGCTGGTTTTTGTAGGGAACAGACTGGCAAATTAAATGGTGTATTATGGAGATCATCCCTACAGTATTTCTTGAAGTGGCACTATCTTGCCCTTTCTCATTCCTGAGGGAGGTAATACTATTTTTACCTTTACTATCTTGCCCAGTAGGGAGCAGTTTCAGAATCCACCATTTGCCTTTTTCTGATTATAATAGCTCTTAACCCACTGGCAAAGTAATAAATGTGTGTATTCTGATAACTATTAAGTATCTCTATTCTAATTATGTATTTATAAACCAGTCTTGGTCTCTCACATCTATAATCCCAACCCTTTAGGAGGTCAAGACATGAAAAACATTTGAGTCCAGAAGTTTGCAAGAAGCTTGGACAGAATAGCAAGCCTTATCAGTAAAACAAAACAAAACAAAAACAAAAACAAAACAATTGACCAGTCACAGTTGCCTGCACCTATAGTTGTAGCTACTTGAGAGCTTGAGGTAGGAGGATCACTTGGACCCAGGAGGTTGAGGTTACAGTGAGCCATGATTATGCCACTGCACTCCAGCCTGGGTGACACAGCAAGACTCCTTCTGAAAGATAATGATAATAATAAGTATACAAGTAAATTATACATTTAACATCCAGGAATATTATCATCATGTGAATCCATGGACCACACGAACACACAGTGAACCAGACTAAGCCAAGGCTGTCATGTATACTCAATCTAATGAGACGATGTAATGATACTTAGGGCCCAGTTTCAATATCATCTGAGGCATTGTATGCAAGTGTCCATGAAAAGTTCGGATATCCTCTTACAATAACCTGAGAAATGGCCTTAGGTTAATTTGGAGAAAGGTCTGGGGAAATAAGTCCTGTAAATATTTGTAATATTGTAGGATTCCTTCTCTTGGAGACTCAGTCATTCTATACTTGAGAACTAGCTCAGTTCCATAAACTGAGCAAGATGCCATGAATTTTTATTAGAATTGTGTCCCTAGGCTTCTCAATATTCATCCTTGATTTATTTTGTTTGCATAAACTAATCTATACCATTGTTGGTGTCTATTTATTTTGTCTCCAGAAACATAATGCTCAAGTCACTATATATAGAGATCTCGATGAGTCAGGCTCTTCTGGCTGTCAATAGGAATTTACCTTGAATTACTTTCACCTCCATTGCTATCAAAGAAATTAGCATTTAAGAGTATCTCTTACCAACAACCCTAGGCCCAAAGAACAGACAACATCAACTTTTTCAACAACTCTGCTGCCCTTCTCAAAAGTGAAATGTTTATTGCATTGCTAATAGAGTATCTTCTAGAATAGGTGGATTTTCTAGCATGGCCACTTAGCCACTTATTTGAGCTTTTTGTTTCTTTCTCTAGTGTCTTCCATGGCAATTTTGGAATTTCTTAATCCCATTTTATGTGTCACATTTTTTTTCTGAACTTCTAAGAATTATCTTAGCAACCTGTTAGTAATATTTCCTGGGATCCTTGTTAATGTTATAAATCTTTTATCATGGGACAGACTTTCCATATGAACAAGCATTCCCTTATCCAAATTTCTGCCACAAACCTGTTCCCACAAACCTATCTGGTACCATCAGAATTCAATTCTACATACTCCTCTGCCTCTTGTTGGTGTATGTATGTGGCTAGGTTCTGCAGCAACTTCTGCAAACTCCCTTTCAACCTTTCACAATGCCAGTATTTTTCGAGCTAGGTCCTGTTGTAACTTAACTGTACTTATTGTTTTGGTGTTCAAGATGAGAGAAGGTAGCAAATCCCGAGGTCATTCACGTGATGTCTTTTAAGGGAGAGGTTCTGCATCATATTCCAGCAAAAGGGACTATTACCTTCTAACAAGGAGTGGACCAATTCTTTGGGCCTAAAGAGCTCAGGGGAATTTGGGAATTGAAATTTTCAAGTACATTGACTTAGGTGTCCATATCCTGAGTCTAGAGTCCTATGCCTTCCCAATAAGGCACTAATCTTAGTTAGCCAACCAGACATGCTGTGACTGAACATTATCCTTTTCTGGAATTCTGCTACCACTATAATTGAGTCCTTTACCTGATTGTCTCTTTCTGCCTTCTTACCACAGCAAATGATTCTCTTTATACACTGCCAACGAGGCCCCCTGGATTTAACATGTCACCTTAAATTGGTGATTAATCACTGTAAACCTTTCAGTGTTTTTCTTCACTGCATGGTTAGCCCCATCCAATTCCATAGTACTTATTATTTTTCTATATGTCTCAAATACTTCAGATAGTGTGTCCACCAAATGCATTCATTTTGACTAGTATTCCAGACCCGTTAATCACCAGTGTAAGTTTTAACAATTGCACTTCTATGGCATGTCACAGCTATTAGTATTCTATCTGCTACTTTTAATTAGGGTCCTCATTGCCAAGAGCCCAGGGAATAATGCATTTCTAAAATCCCATTTTAAATTCTGCTTTCTAGGATTAACATTGTTATCAACCCTATAGGTTAGATTTCTCAGGAAACAGACTTTGAGGCAGAAATTTGCATTCATGGACCTTGCTAGGGAGTGCTCTTGTGAAAAAATTACCTATAAAGTTGTGAGAGAAGTAAGGTTGGACAGAAAAAGAAATTGAACTACAGAAAAAATGCAGGAGCCTCAGCTGACTCAGTGGTGAGCTCTGAAGCTCAGATTGCATTTAAAATATGTCTTATTCAAGGCAATGGTATTGAGCATTTGTACTCACCTGTAAACCTGTAATTGGATGAGTTCTGTCCTAGGGAAGTCCTTTGGAAAAGTCAACAGCTTTTGTCCAAAAGCAGTTTCTATAGAAGTATTAACCATGGTTGTGAAAAGCCAAAACTCTTGGCAACTGAGGAAATGAAGTCTTATTATTGAGAAAGGGAATTTCAGTGACACAGACAGCATCCATCACAGCTACAAAGTGATTA
Organism: Rhinopithecus bieti; assembly: GCF_001698545.2. NCBI lineage: Eukaryota > Metazoa > Chordata > Mammalia > Primates > Cercopithecidae > Rhinopithecus > Rhinopithecus bieti. The sequence goes on from NW_016808703.1 coordinate 2,128,328, forward strand.
CATAGTTGTATTAATTTTACTGTAATTCTATATAATATATACTGACTCAATTTTAAATTTTTATACATGCACATTTTTAAAATAAAATAGTAAATATTGGAAGACGATGTGTGTGGCAATAGTTGTGGAACCTGGAGGCACAAACAGCAAATTTAGCCAAGAGATAGCAAAGGCATTGGAGGGAAATGTAATTAGAAGCAGTGCTATGTCACTTTCTGCATGTTTTTATTTTTCTTGCCTTATTTTTTTTGGGGTTGTTTCAGATAAATGAATGAGTAACTGCGTAGAGTTCTCCTTCTATCTATTACTAAAGGATTTGTTACCCCCTTGAATTTCCTTCTTTCCTTCTTTCCTTCTTTCCTTCTTTCTTTCTTTTCTTTCTTTTCTTTCTTTTCTTTCTTTTCTTTCTTTCTCTTTCTTTCTCTTTCTTTCTCTTTCTTTCTCTTTCTTTCTTTCTTTCTTTCTTTCTTTCTTTCTTTCTTTCTTTCTTTCTTTCTTTTTCTTTCTTTCTTCTTTTTTCTTTTTTTTTTTTAAGGCCTGGCTCTGTCACCTAGACTGGAATGCAGTGACACAATCTTGGCTCACTGCAATTTCTGCCTCCTGGGTTCAAGTGATTCTAGTGCCTCAGCCTCCCAAGTAGCTGGGATTACAGACATCTGCTACCATGCCCAGTCAATTTTTGTGTTTTTAGTAGAAATGGCCTTTTACCCTGTTGACCAGGCTGGTCTCAAACTCCTGACCTTAAATGATCTGCCCGCCTTGGCCTCCCAAATTGCTGGGATTACAGGTATGAATCACTGCACCTGGCTGAATTTTTTCTTCAATTACCACAAAATAGAGATATCTGGTTATATGCTGCTCTCCACTGATATGCATCACAGTTATATGTACTGGGTATAATATTTTGGGGCACAATCCACCTTAATATCCATCCCCAAACAACAGGATATACACCCTTCTCATTGCATATGGTGCAAACTCTGAAACTGAGCACATGATTGGGCATGAAACAACCCTCAGCAAATACAAAAAACTGAAATCATAACAACCACACTCTTGAACAACAGTGCAATAAAAATAGAAATCAATGCTAAGAAAATAAATCAAAACAATACAAGTAAATGCAAATCAAACAACCTGCTCCAAATGACATCTGAGTTGATAATGAAATTAAGATATAAAATGAATAAAATCTTCAAAATTATTGCTAAAAAGATGCAACATATCAGAATTTCTGGGACAGTCAAAACAGTGTTATATTACTAAACACCCACATCAAAAAGTTAGAAAGAAGCCAGGTATGGTACTTCGGGAGGCTAAGGTGGGTAGATCACCTGAGGTCAGAAGTTCGAGACCAGCCTGGTCAACATGGTGAAATCCCATCTCTACTAAAAATAAAAAACAAATAGCCAAATTAGTTGGGCATGGTGTACACCTGTAATCAAGCCACTGGTGAGGCTGAGGCAAGAGAATCTCTTGAACCCAGGAGGTGGAGGTTTTAGTGAGCTGAGACTGGGCCACTGCACGCCAGCGTGGACTTAACCTCTCAAGTAGCTGGTCCAAACACTGACCCAGGAAGAGTTTGAATCTCTGAAGAGACCAATAACAAGTTCCAAAATTGAGTCAATAATAAAAAGTCTACCAATCAGAAAAAGCCCAGGACTAGGCAGATCGCACCCAAATTCTACCAGATGTAAAAGAAAGAGCTGGTACCATTCCCACTGAAACTATTCCAAAAAACTGAGGAGGAGGGACTCCTTCCTAACTCATTCTATGAGGCCAGCATCATCTTGACACCAAAAACCTGTCATAGACACAACAAAAAAGAAAACTTTAGGGCAATATCCTTGATGAATATAGATGCAAAAATGCTCAGCAAAATACTAGTCAAGCAAATCCAACAGTACATCAACAAGCTAATCCACCATAATCAAGTAGTCTTTACTGCTGGAATGCAAGGTTGGTTCAACATATATAAATCAATAAATGTGATTTACCACATAAACATAACTGAAAACAAAAACTCCATGATCATCTCAACAGATGCAGAAAAGGCTTTCTATGAATTTCAACATGTTTTAAACAATACTAGACAGTGAAGGAACATTCTTCAAAATAATATGAACCATCTTGTAAAACCCATAGGGAACATAACACTGAATGGGCAAAAGCTGAAAAAATTCCCCTTGAAAACTAGCACAAGACAAGGATGCCTCTCTTACCACTCCTATTCAATGTACTATTGGAATTTCTGGCCAGGGCAATTAGGCAAGAGAAAGAACTACAGGCATCCAAATAGGAAGAGAGGAACTCAAACTATTGCTGTTTGCAGATGGTATGATTGTAAACCTGGAAAACTCCATAGTATCTTTCCAAAAGCCTCTAAATCTCACAATGTAATCAAAGTTTCAGGGTACAAAATTAATGTACAAAAATCAGTAGCATTCCTATACACCACCAACTTTCAAGCTGAGAGCCATATCAGGAACACAACCTCAACACAATTACTACAAAAAGAATAAAATATCTAGGAATACAGTGAACTAGGGAGGTGAAAGGTCTCTACAACAAGATTTACAAAACAGCTGCTGAAATAAATTAAAGATGACACAAACAAATAGAAAAGTTCTCCATACTTATTGATAGAAAGAATCAATATGGTCAAAATGGCCATAATGCCCTATGCAATGTACAGATTCAATGTTGTTCCTATCAAACCATCAATTACATTCCTCATAGAATTAGAAAAAATCTATTCTAAAATTCATATGGAAGCAAAAAAAAAAAAAAAAAAAAAAAAAAAAAAAGAGCTTTAATAGCTAAGGCAATCCTAAGCAAAAGTAACAAAGCTGGAGGCATCATATTTCCCAACTTCAAGCTCTACTACAAGGCTACAGAAATTAAAACAGCTTGGCAGTGATACAAAAACAGACACAAAGACCAATGGAACAGAGTAGAAAACCCCAAAATAATGTTGTACACATATAACCACCTTATCTACAAAACCACAAAAATAAGCAGTTGTGAAAGGACTCCCTATTTATTCAGTAAACTGTGATAGGATAATTGGCTAGCCATATGCATAAGATTGAAAATGGGCCCCTTCGTTACATTATATACAAAAATTAACTCAAGATGGATTAAAGACTTAAATCTAATTCCAGAAACTACAATACCCCAGAAAACAACCTAGAAAATACCATTCTGGACATGGAACATGCATGACTTCATGAAAAAGAGGTCAAAGGCAATTGCAACAAAAACAAAAATTAACAAATGGGATCTAATTAAATTCAATAGCTTCTGTACAGCAAAAGAAGCTATCAACAGAGTAAACAGACAACCTACAGAATGAGAGAACATGTTTGCAAACCATGCATCTGGCAAATGTCTAGTATTCAGAATCTATAAGAAACTTAAATTTACAAGTGAAAACAAACAACATCATTAAAAGTGGGCAGAGGACATAAAGGATATTCATGTAGCCAACACACATATAAAAAATGCTCAACATCAGTAATCATTAGAGAAATGCAAATCAAAACCACAATGAGATGCCATCATTCATGAGTCAGAAGGGTTATTATTAAAAAGTCAAAAAATAACAGATACTGGCAAAGTTGTGTAGAATAGGGAATGCTTATGCGCTGCTAGTGGAAATATTAACTAGCTCAATCATTGTGGATACCAGTCTGGTGATTTCTCAAATAACTTAGAATTACCATTCAAACCAGCAATTTCATTACTGGGTATATACCCAAAGGAATATAAATCATTCTACCATAAAGACACATGCACATGTATGTTCATCACAGCACCATCCACAATAATAAAGACTGCAATCCATCTAAATGTCCATCAATGCTAGACTGGATAAAGAAAATGCGGTACATGTATGTAATGGAGTATTATGCAGCCACAAAACCAGAATGAGATTATGTCCTTTGCAGCAACATGGGTGGAGCTGGATGTCATTATCCTAAGCAAACTAACACAGGAACAGAAAACAGCACACTCCTCATCAGAAACTCTACAAGTCACAAGAAAGTAGGGGACAATAGTCAACATTCTTAAAGAAAATAATTTTTTATTGAAAATTATTATTTTTTATTGAAAATTATTAGTCTGATGAACTTCTCTTTGTAGGTGACTTGGCCTTTCTCTGGATGCCCTTAACATTTTTTCCTTCATTTCAACCATGGAGAATCGGATGATTATGTGTCTTGGGATTGATATATCGTGTAGTATATTAGCGATGTTCTCTGTAATTCCTGAATTTGAATGTTGGCCTGTCTTGCTAGGTTGCAGAATTCTTCTGGATAATATCTTGAAGTGTGTTTTCCAACTTAGTTCCATTCTCGCCATCTTTTTCAGGTACTCCAATCAATCGTAAGTTCAGTCATTTTACATAGTCCCATATTTCTCGGAGGTTTTATTTCTTTCTTTTCATCCTTTTTCTCTAATCTTGCCTGCCTGACTTATTTCAGCGAGATGGGCTTTAAATTGTGACACTTTTTCTTCTGCTTGATCGATTCAGCTATTGATACTTGTGTATGCTTCACCAAGTTCTCACACTGTGTTTTTCAACTCACTGGGTCATTTAAGTTCCTCTCTAAACTGTTCATTCTAGTTAGAAGCTGCAGAAATATGGAATGCTTCACGAATTTGAGGGTCATCCTTGTGCAGGGGCCATGCTAATCTACTTGGTATCGTTCCAATTGTCGTATATGTGCTGCCAAAGTGAGCACCCCTTTCTTTTCTTGACTTTGTATTTGATATTCTCCTTTTCTCTACATCAAATGAGAAATCTGAAGTCATTCATTGAGACCATTTATCTTTTGCTATACAAATGTTAAGAGTTATTACTTTTCTTCTGAGTACTGTTTTAGCTAAATCACATAAATGTTGCTTTTTAGTGTTTTTACTTTTCAGATCTAAATAGTTTCTATTTAATCTATTGATGACCTTATTGAATGATAAATTATTTAAAATTACTTAATTTAAAATTTTAAATTTTCAAATATTTAAGTATTTTATTTTGCAATTGACTTCTAATTTAATTTATACATTCTGATAATAGAGTGATATTTTTCTTCTGACTGAAGACATTCTTTAACATTTCTTAAAGTGTGAATCTGCTAGTAAGGAATTATTTCAGATTTCAGATGTCTGGGAATGTATGTATTTTGTCTTCATTTTTGAAATATATTTTCGGTGGTTATAAAATTTTAGATAGACAGATTGTTTTTTCTTTCAGAACTTTGAAGATGTCTTCCCCTTGGGATAAAGTAGTGTGATAGGTATGAGGAAAATGGTGTGGGTAGCTTTTATTCAGGATTATCAGGTTCCTGAGTTTGCTACCTTATTATGGGGCATAGACATTCATTCTGATAAATGTAACAACGTGTAATATCCTGAAGCCAAATGTCATAGCGAGTTGTTCTTTTTCCTTTTTTATAATCTTCTATAGCCTGTGAAAATCTAAAGTTACTTCTGAATTTTCTCTGCAACTTTCTCACTCCACTTATGTTGGGCACCATCTTCATATGACACATCTGTTTATTTAGGTAGTGTATCACTAGTTTAACCTGGAATGAAACTCTCTGACTGTTGACTGCTCAGTATGAGTTGCAGACATGGAGCAGACATGCTAAGCAATTGGAATGAATGCAGTATTGTAATGTCCATGACAGTTAATTTTTAAAATATAATTTCAACTCTTATTTTTGATTCTGATGATAGAAGTTCAGGTTTGTTCGATGGGCATATTGTGTGACACTGAAGTTTGGGGTACAAATATCCCCATAAGTCAAGTAGTAAGCATAGTACCCAATAGGTAGTTTTTCAGACTTTTTCCCCCTTCCTCCTCCCCTCCTCAAGTAACCCTCTGTCATTCCCATCTTTATGTCCATGTGTACCCAACACTTAGGTTCCACTTATAAGTGAGAACATTTGGTGTTTGGTTTTCTGTTCCTGCATTAATTTGCTTAGGATAATAGCCTCCAGCTGCATCCCATGTTGCTGCAAAAGAAATTATGTCATTCTTCTTTACAGCTGCATAGTATTCTGTGGTGTATATGTACCACATTTTCTTTATCCAATCCAATGTTGATGGGAATCTAAGTTGATTCCACATTCTTGCTATTGTGATTGTGAATGTCTGTGATGAAAATGCAGGTGGAATAATTTAGTTTCCTTTGGGTATATACCCAGCAATGATATTGCTAGGTTGAATGATAATTCTATTTTTAATTATTTGAGAAATCTTCAAATTGTTCTCCACAGGGGCTGGAGTAATTTACATTTCCACCAACAGTGTATAAGTATTCCCTTTTCAATGCAGCCTCACCAGCATCTTTAATTGTTTGATTTTTTAGTAATAGCCATTCTTATTGGTGTGAGATGATATCTTATTGTGGTTTTAATTCCATTTCTCTGATGATTAGTGATGTTGAACATTTTTTCACATGTCTGTTAGCCACTTATGTATTTTCTTTTGAGAAGTGTCTGCTCATGCCTTTTGTACACTTTTTAATGGGCTTATTTTTTTTTCTGCTTGTTGAATTGTTTAAGTTCCTTACAGATTCTGGATGTTAGACCTTTGTTGGATGCATAGTTTTCTCTCATTCTGTAGGTTGCCTGTTTACTCTGTATATAGTTTCTCTTGCTGTGCAGAAGCTCTTCAGATTCATTAGGTCCCATTTGTCAATTTTGGTTTCTGTTGAAATTTCTTTTGAGAACTTAGTCGTAAATTCCTTCCCAAGACCAACGTCCAGAATGATATTTTCTAGGTTTTCTTCTAGGATTCTTATAGATTGAAGTCCTGCATTTAAATCTTTAATCCATTTTGAGTTAATTTTTGTATAAAGTTAAAAGTGGAGATCCATTTTCATTCTACATTTGACTAGCCAGCTATCCCAGCACCATTTAATGAATAGGAAATAATTTCCCCATTGCTCATTTTTGTCAATTTTGTCAAAGACTAGATGGCTGTAGGTGTGTGGCTTTATTTCTGGGTTCCATAGCTTGTTCCATTGGTCAATGTGTCTACTTTTATATTAGTAAAGAAAAAACCTGTTTGGGTTACTGTAGCCTTATGGTATAGTTTGAAGTCAAGTAATATGATGGCTCTGGCTTTGTTATTTTTGTTTAGGATTACTTTGGCTATTTGAGTTCTTTTTTTGTTGTTGTTTCCATATGAATTTTAGAATAGTTTATTCTAATTCTGTGAAAAATAATGTTGGTAATTTGATAGAGATAGCATTGAATCTGTAGATTGCTTCAGGTAGTATGCTCATTTCCATGATATTGGTTCTTTCAGTCTATGACATGGCATGTTTTTCCATTTCTTTGTGTCATCTATGATTTCTTTCAGCAGTGTTTTGTAGTTCTACTTATAGGATCCTTCGCATCCTCAGTTAAATGTATTACTAGCTATTTTTTCTGACTATTTTAAATGGAATTGCATTCTTGATTTGACTCCCAGCTTGAATGCTACTGATACATAGCAATGCTACTGACTTTTGTACATTGGTTTTATATCCTGAAATTTTACTGAAGTTGTTTATTAGCTCTAGAAGCCCTTTGTCTAAGCCTTTAAATTTTATGTAAAATTATATCATGTCCATGATAGTCTTAATAGGTCTGTTTTTACTGTTTGTTCTGAAACTTAAGTATAGTTTGCTTTGGTATAAATGGATCCATTTTCTCCTGCCTAAGTTGTGCGCTATAGTTTCAGTATTAGTGTTTTTTTTTCTTCACATTTTTATTTCTAGTATGCAGAAATTCTTAAAGGTCTCTCTAACAGCATTTTTTATTAAATTTTAAAACATATTTTATATGCTTTTAGGATAACAGTATTCATATCAGTTATTAAATAGTAAAGATATAAAATAGATATAAGAATATTAGTAAAACAAAAACTGAGTTTCCAATAGAGACTGACATTAAAAAAAGAGAGAGAAACATTTCCCCACATTTGGCCACAGAACATTGTACAGGTTTGGTACATTGTGAGGCTGGTGCAATGAATGTGATAAGTTTAAGTCAGAGATGCCCAAGATTGGTAGAGTTGTTCAAAAAGATTAACAAGGGCTTGTAAGAGAAGAATTGCAACCATGGAACTGGGTGATCCTGGGAAGAAATGACAGTAGTGCCCCTAAAACATGGTGGTAATGTCCAGTGATGGCAAAGCCAGTTTTAGGAGCAGTGGGACCAGTAGAGGTAACAACGTAAATTAGAAGTGGTGTTCAGTGACCACATCAGAACAGGTGTGAGGTTGCCGTGGGATGATGGTGCTTAGTGAATGGTATGTTGTGAGCAGAATCAGCTGCACTGGTTAGTAAAAATGGCATTGTTGATAATAATCATGCCAGAAGCTGAATCATAAAATCAAATAAGTAACATGAAACTATAAACAGCATGTATTGCCAGTGACACTTTGTTCATAATGTGTGAAACACTCTCTAATCAATTCCTATTAGCATGTAGGAAGATATACTAATAAAATGTTGATTGAAATGTTGTTGTGTTTTTTTTTTTTTTTTTTTCTGTAGAACCATAGCCTTCTATCAATTTATTAATGATTTTGAATTGATTACCTGTGTCCTGGCTCAGACCTAGATTGGAAGATTCCATTTCTTTCCCCAAAGTCACCAATCCAGCTCATATAGGTTTATCAATTTTTCAATAATATATAAATATGCACTTCAAACTTGTACATTTTCTTTTTTGTGAGACAGGATCTCACTCTGCCACCCAGGCTAGAGTGCAGTTGCACAATCATGCCTCACTGCAAACTCGACCTGCCTGCCTCAAGTGATCCTCCCACTTCAGCCCCTAGGGTAGCTGGGACTACAGGTACACATGACTGTGCCCAGCTAAGTTTTTGGTACCGTTTGTAGAGACAGGGTTCACCATGTTGCCCAGGCTGGTCTCAAACTCCTGGGATCAAGAAATTCACCTGCCTCGGCCTCCCAAAGTGCTAGGATTACAGGTGTGAGCCACTGAGCCCAACTCCACAGATTTAATTTTCATCAGGGCAATTAAATGTGTGTCCTATATATGGCTGTAATATACATTATATAGACAGATATAGGTATAGATGTGTGTGTGTGTGTGTAGCTTTTCAACTTTAAGGGAAAAAGTGATGTCTGGTACAACTGAATTCTCTAGATAAGTGTAATGCTTTCTTGTTCATTTAGGAAAATATTTGGGCAAGAACCAGTTCAAGCCCAACAGATAAAGCTATGGGAGTGTAGCAAATATTAATATTCTACTGACATCTTCTCTTGATTCCTTTATCATTTTCTTACAGTCTGGTACCCAGTGTGTTTTCTGTACTTACTGCTAGCATCTGCATCTCTTTTTGAAGGAATGCCCTCAGGCTTCTGGAACCCACTTTTCCTACACACTGAAAGAGTCAGAAGTCCTTGGAAATGTATATCTCTTTGGGTGCCGCCACTTTTTTTATAACTAAAAGGTGCAGGAAAGTAAATTCTTTGTCTCCTCTAACCCATTGATGGGTAAAATGCTGAGCTATGAATTGTAGTCTTCAGAGCTTCCCTGAAGTTTGAGTCTGATACTTTTTTGGAACTTTGCTTGATTTAATACCATAATCCAGGATTTCTATAACACTTTCGGGCTCCCAGAGACACTTTTGTCCAGTTCTTCTGGACAGAGGTTGGAGTTGTCTTATTGTTTCAGTCTTCTGTGATATTGTGTGGTTCCATGTACCTTGGCCAACTTTGAGATAAAATTACAAGAGAAAATCAAAGAAAAAATAATGAGTATTCACTTCACACTCTGGACAACAGAGGTTCTATTTCCTGGTTTCTCTGGTCTCAGATAATTATTTCTCAGCATTTTGAGTACCTGATCATTTTTGCTGTGGCAGTACAATTCTGTAATTGGTTAGAACCAAATATAGCCAGTCTTGGTTAGAACCAAGAAAGAAAAGGGAAAACAACAACAACAAAAATAAAAAAAGCACATAGATCCTCCTTCCAAACTTCTACATGGACCAATCCCTTTTCCCACCAAAATTATAACTAGAAATACATGGTATCTCTTGGAGTTTTGTTGTCAGCTTTTACTGGACAGTTAGTGGATTCAGCCCACCCTTGGGTCAAGGCAGAGAGGCAAAGTAAGAATGGCCTCTGCCTCCTGAGAAAACTCATACTTAGAGTTTAGTACTAAATTTTTTACTTTAGTTCCCAATTTACCTGTTATGATTTTATTGTTTTATATGTTTTAGAGTACTCATATAATTTTAAAATATTTTGTTTACAATTTCAGTTGTAATCACTGGGAGATGGAAGTTGTGCTAATTCCATCTTGACCTAATTTTCTTTATAGTTTTATCTTTCTGTTGAAATTCTTTAACAGCTCATGTCTTTTGTCTACCTTTCTAGATTAAAAAATATATATTTTTGTGGGTATTTTAAAATCCTTGTTTGACAATTCTTATATCCAAGTCATCATTGAGTTTAATTGTGTTGATTGTTTCTCTCTTGCCTTTTTTGTGTGTCTTTTGATTATTTTTAAACTAAATGCCAGATATTGTGTAAAAAATGGCATTTGTGTCCAGAAGTAGGTGCTCCTCGTATTATCTCAGGCTGTTAATCTATGTGCGTATGTTGTGGGAGGGATGAGTGACTCTAATAAGTAATTGAGTTGGATTGATATTTTTCTTGTTGCTATCATTTCCTTCAGTGCACGGCAAACTTCAGATTCCTCCAGTGGAGAACTGCTCTTACTTTGTGCTTAGTGTGGGGCTTAGGGACGCTCTCGGAAGTAGTGAAGCATTTCTGGGACCAGGGGACAAAGTTTCTTGTTGTCCCTTCTCTCAGTGGCATAAGTTTTGGCTTTATATGAAAAAGATGTATAAAGGGAATGGACAGTGTTTTATGTTTGTTCTGGAGTCAGACGTGTCCACTACAGGCATGTCTGTGCCACCTAGGGAAACACTTTTCCTGCCTTGATTTGAGCACCTGAAAGTGGCCTGTGGAAGATAACTTTTGAGTGGATGTGAACTTCACTCTGCTTTTGTTTATTCCTAACTGGTAACTTCCTTTTGTGTTTCGTCAAAGGTGAAATGGTTTCTGTGTCTCATCTCTATTTGGAGGGGTGTTTCACTCTTTGGAATCCAGTTCACTTAGGTTCTTGTGGCTTCAGATCTCTGACGTTTCCATAAAGAATTATGATTTTGTAAATTAAATTTTTTTTCTTACTGTTACAATTTTGTTTTCAGCTTCAAACTTTTAATGCAGAAGCAGAACTCTAATAATTATTTGAAAATTTTCCCTTTAGCTGCAGTGTAGAAAATCGGTTTTAGTGAGGCCAGTGTAGATTGGGAAAATTAATTTAGAGGCCCATTATTTTGGATATAAGTTATAAGATTCTATTTTTGAAGGTCTATATACCATAGGAGAGTCAATAAGATAGATATTTACTTTTAACATTTTTAGATTAAATATTATTCTCCAATAATTAAGAACCATAGGATTGGGGAAACAGATTAGACTTATCTTCTTGATCTATCATCATAAATTATTTATTTCTATCTCTCATTTCAAAATGCCTTTCTACCTCCTAGATCATGAATAAATCCTAGCTAACAGGAAGGGAGAAAGATCAAAGAGAATGTAAACACCTTTCATTTTAAAGTTCCAACACAAAAGTTAGATCTGTTTCTTCTTGCATCTTGGTAGATAGAATTGATTTGTGCGGCCATACTTAGCTGCAAAGGATACAGAACATTATAGTTTTTAACTGGGAACGAAATACCCTGGAAACTTAATACAGATGTAAGACAGAATGGATGCAAGCAGGACACCTTATTAGTCATCACCATGGTCTGTCTTTTCCTGACTAAATATCCATACTCACCCTTTTTCCCCCACACAAAAGGTATTCACAGATTATGAAAGGAGAAAATATCAGTGTTCCATACAATATATGCATTTAGTTCCAAGTCCAGGTTGTATCTTCTCATGACCAAGTGACCAATAAACTAAAAAAAAAAATTATATGTAATATTGAGCCAACTCAATATATAATGATGCAGTAAGAAACATGACAAACTGTATTTTATATTCTATTTCAGAAAGGTAAGAATAGAATACATATAGTTGTCACAGTTACATGTCAATGTTAAAAATCTGCTGTGCAGAAACTCCAGAGACTTTCAACCTTGAGAGCAGGATACATTTTTTAGATAGAAAAAATAAAAACTTTTCTTTTTTATTGTGCCTCATAGCCCCCATGCTCTCACAATAAAATTTTCTGTCAGGGAGAAACTCTCTCGTGTATTATCCTCTGTGACCATATCTGTAGTGGCATTGTGCAGTATGCTGCTAGTGTCTACACACTTTTGATGACTCTTTCCACTACTGTGGGCTTGGAGATCCAGGGCTGACAGGTCAAACTGATTATTTTTTTGGCAACAGAATTTTTCCAAAATCTTATTGGATTTTCACTCTGTATGCTTCCACTCCTTTTCATGTGATAGTAACGACATGAAAAAAGCTTATCTTCACATACTTCCTAACTCCAGGGATTACACTTTTCAATTGACTGGTCTTTGTGTATGGCCCATTCACCTCAACTTCAAGTTAATGATACTTACCTTATGGGTGTCATAAACAATAGATTTGTGGGAAGGCAACACCTGTAAACTGAGGAGAGATATTGGGGATGTTGGAATTTAAAAGACTTTGACACAGATACCTTTGAAGTAGCTGAGGTGAGAGAGGATGGGGTTTAGAAAAAGTTGGTAGAAGGTGAAATTGAAAGAAGAGGCAATATTTGATATGTATTTTGGAGGTAAGGCAGATAAAATAGGCTACTGGATTATATACTGAAAGACAGAGAAAGAGAAATTCACAGAAGATGTCGAGGGTTTTGACCAAAGCAATTGGTTTGATTGTGACGCTATTGACAAAAAAAAAGAATGTTTGAGAAAAAGAAATATGTACAATGAGAACCAATGTTATTCTGGAAAATTTCTACTTGGTCCTTGGGTTTTACCACTGTATTCTTTATAAACTTGTTTAATTATACTTTTATTCTTTCTCTTGCACCTTCTGAAAGCATAATTAATTCTAATATGCTATGCTATTTTTTGGTAGTTTTTTGGACTATGGAGTCAAGTTTAAGGTATGATGTGCTTTCATCAATTTTTTTTTTTTTTCAGATTTGAAGTTGAACTCTTTCTTTTTTTATTTTCTACTCTCATGTACCAACACTCACTTCTTGCCTGTGTTGTGATACGAATTTTAAAAGGTCCCTCATTCTGCTATAATCAGCCAGCTAAAACATCCTTTATATGCACAGAATAATTTTGCTTTTTTGTCTTCCAAAAATGCGTGCATGACTTTTAATGATGGCACTGAGAAAAGTCATCAGTAGATACGTACAAAATATAATCAGTGTTTTTAGCAGAAATAAGTGAGAACTCATAATTTAGGGACACTCTTCTAAGATCCACAATGCCAGAGTCATTAAAGAATCAGGTATGACATGAAAAAAATGAAGTCTGACTTCATCTCTTGTGAGGTGATCATCTAATCTTCTGTTCTCTTCTAACTTTCCTTCCTATATTCCAGAAAAAACACAGGAAATCTTTGGGAATCTTTTATAAAAATACAGATTAAATTAATAATATAGTCATTAAACAACAGGTGAAAATACCCTATATAAAAGATAGTTAAGATGTTTTATATTATTGTATCAAGATTCTTAACAGTGTTTAACAATTAGAGGAAACATAAATAATCACTAATTGTGCACAATATACTGCAGTGAAATAAGAGACTGGTTATAGTTCTATTTTTTAAACATTTTTTCTTTAATGACTTCAAATGGTACTGAAAATTATTTCATAAGTGAATATTACTTCCTCTTTCAAATAGTAAAATAAATGGCCTATAAAGAGAACCAAAAAGAATAAAAGGAAAGTTACAAAATATGGGAAGAGTTGCTTGTGTCAGTTTAGATTTTAAACTACAGAGTTCCTAGCCTAAGCCTTTATAAAATGGCTTTAGACACTGGGCTATTAAAAAATATGTGTTCTCCCTAGAGTAATAACTATGATGTTCATCTTATCTACTAACTAATTCTAAGAATGATTAGTTTGGTATTTTCATGAAGCACTTTGCATTATTCCTTAGGAGTAATAATTCTCCTTGCCAGGGTAGGATTTTCCTTTATAGTTGCTTATACTTCTCTCTTCAGATAGTTCCTTAAAAACAGTCTAATAAAATGTCTATTACTAGCATGGAAAGCAAACGTAAGCCTTATTCAGCAGACATAATATTTTCCCAGTAATAGTGTTTATATCAAAACAAATTCCAAAGTGTTTGATGAACCTCTATATGAGAAATAAATGATCCTTTGGGAACACAGAAAAAACTAGAACTTCAATTTGTGTTAATTATGTAATCTGAAAATAAGAAAGAATTAAGCTGTACTAACAATATCTATATTGACATGAGAAATTTTATTATAGAAAGATGTTCATTTTGTTACACAAATGAGGCATTTATGATTAACAGGTGTTTTCTTATTTTTTTATATTGGAAAATTAAATTCAGCATGGTAGAATTACCAGAACATGAAGAAGTAGGTGGCAGAAATAAAACATGATGTCATCAACTTAGATAATAATGTTAGATTTTTAAAACTGGAGTATTATATAAAAGTATGGGATGCTGACAATGATTGAACATGGTCCTATGAATAAATTATTTTTATCCTGCTGTCTCAAATTTTAAAAAATGGCTCTGATCTCAAATTTCTAACTCTAAAATGTTGAAGCTAAAAATCCCTTGCTTGGGTTTAAAATCAGGCACCATATTTTTTTCTATACAACCGAGCCATTCGTTGGTACATTAAAAAGTGGCGCTCTACCATATACGAAAAGCGTTCACGTTACAACCTTACCCTTGCACAAAGGAAACTTTGTTTTATGTGCTCCTTTTGTCTTACAATGTATACAGGCACATACTTTTTATATTTGATACACTTTTCTATTTTCTACTTCCATTTGATAAACCAATTTTACATTATAACATGTTTGGAGGGAAGAAAAAGAATAAGTGAAGTCTCCTCTAGGATATTTCACAGATACAGAGAATTGTTGTATAGTCAAAATTGGAGAGCGTCATTTGCGAATTTAAACAGAAAACTTCATTCATGTTACTTATTTTTCACTTAGAAGTTGTCTGTTCCAAGTCTACTATCTCTCAATTATTGAGCAAGAGATTAAGGATATAACAATAAAAGAGAGATTCATAAATTTGAGTTTAATGCTTCATTTGTCCAAAAGTCTTTTGCAGAATGCATTGGTTAAAGCATGAGAAACTTTGCAAAAGTTTTACTTCATAGACTCTATTAAAAAAAATGATTGGAAGGATGAGTCCATAAAATCCCTGTTGGAAAGGATTATTTCACTGGAGGAAATTAATAATTTATAGAAGTTTGGCACTCCAGGGACCTTGGAGGTCATGGAGTCCTTGACAGAGACCTAGGAAGTGACAAATATAAGCAGCTGTGTAGAGAGACTGTCTCAGGAGGGATTAGATTTATAGCAACTAAAAGAGACTCAGAACTACAAGATTTCAGAGAAAGAAACCTGGAAGAAATTAAGTTCCCTCTGACAGATAAAGCAACAGAGAAAGGATTTTGTTTGCACAGGATTTTAGAACACTGGAAATAGTTTGGCCCTAGCTGAGTCCACACCAATTTCCTGTCCGATAAGACAGAGGTCATTTGACGTTAACTCCATCAATAACTTTTCTATCACAAAATCTGCCTGTGGCATCTTCTTTTTTTCTTGTTTTATCAAAAATATTTCTGTTCTAACTTCTCTCTACTTGTGTTGTTACTTTCTTCTTCCTGTCTTTGCAAAGATGGAGATTTAGGAATCATTTCTGTCTTTCCTTGCAATCTCCAAACCACTTTTCAACACTCTGCTAGAAATCTTCACCTGTAAGTTTCACTAGTGATTCAAATTGGGACCTTTGAAATAAAGCTCATTATCTTCCTAACAACCTCAAATCGATTTTTCACTAGACGCTTCTCTTTCTGAGAACATAGCACTACTTGAACAACCACTTTCCCAAAGAAGGAATCCAAATAGCTGATAATCATATAAACAGTGCCAATACATGTTATTCATAATTAATGAAATGCAAATAAAACCACAACAACATCCTAGTATTGACATGTCAAGATAGCTCAAATTAAATATCAGCAAGGTCTAATTGAACAAAAATTAATGACAACTCTCATATGAGCTGATATGAGTATAAATTGATATGGGTTTGAAAAATAGTTTGATATTATAAGGTAGTTATTCTTGGCACCATTCACAACTTTTGACCCAGAAATTACACTCCCATGCTTATACTCATGATAATATGCTTGATAAAAATTATTACAAGAATGTTTATTGCAGCATAAGTCATAGCTCCAAAGAAGAGTGGATAAGTATATTGTGGTATATTCATGCAAAATAATACCTTCCATCAGTGAAAGCAAATCAACTGCGTAGCACAGATGAGTCTCACATAGCATAGATGCCATAGCATAGACGAGTCTCACAAACATGATATTAAGTAATGGAAATCAGATGCAAAACGTTATGTACTGTATATTTCCATTTATATGTAAAGTTGTAAGTACTGAAAACCTAAAATTTAGTAGAAATTCAATGAATTTTAAATATGTAGCTGAATAAATGAATGTTCTCTCCTAAGCCTATAATATTCTTGTTTGCTTTGTCTAGTCTTCCCTTACACAAACTTCAAGCCCCAAATTACAGCTTAAAGACAAGACTTTTTTCGTCTTTATGCTCTTAGACCTTATAATTCCTGTGTCACAGAATGTATCACCACATTATAAGTATCTTTTGACAAGATCGTTTTGTTAATTTGTCATTGTATTTTTCATCTTCTCCTCTCCCACCCCCTATTTTCTAGCATGTAGCCTGAGACATGGACCTGTGTAACAACGCAATTGGTTTTTGAAATAATAAATGTTATTTAGCCTGAGTATTTGATGTCCTCAATAATATATCTTTCAAATGCTATCTACTATTACATTTATGTTTCCATTCTTTCAAGTGTTTTTATATATGAAAATATAGAACAATGCGTTTTCATTTAATTATTTTATTCATGCTTTTTTATCTTTCTGTCTACTAATACCTTTCAAATTTATCTTGATTAGTCAAGAGATCCCTTGATCTCTTAAATAAAATATGATTTCTCCCTACATGATAAAATGCTTGTCACACATTCTATTTGATTTATATAAAAGTAATGTTAATTGCAGCACTATTCACAATTGCAAAGACATGAGTTTACCTATGTAACAAACCTGCACTTGTACATCTGAACTTCAAATACAAGTCAAAAAAAGTAATTGTGTATCTTTCTCATACTTCATGTTGGACTCTAAACTGCTTAAGGCTTGGGACAATTTATTAATGATTCCTTTATCCCTTTATTGCCTAACTCTGCATGTTTCGCATGGCAGGAATTTAGTAGAACTAAACTGAATTTCACTGAATTAAATTAGCTAACTGTGCCCTGTACTGAAATATTGTTACATAGTACAAATTAAAATGTGAGGTAAGAAGATTTTTAAGATCTAAGAAGCAATATCAAGCAGTAAAATCTGGTGAGTTGAATTTAAAAATTCAACTTAATATATATTCATTTCTAAATGAATAAAAGATGTTCTGCTAAATGTTGAAAGGCAGTACTTCCCAAATTATCTATAATGATGGACTAGGCTATTTAAACTCCAATTTATTGTAGAGCAATTCTTTTGAAACACAATAAAATTGATTACAAGAAACTAAATTGTAAAAGCCAAATTATGTGAAATACAAGTCTAAATTTTATTAGTAGAAACAACAGATACAATATTTTAATTAAAACAACTAAGATATCATATATAGGCAAGTACAAGAGTTGCAAAACTGTGGCTACTATGTGCTGAAAGCCTGTGTATAGGTGAATAACATAATTTTATATTGTAACATTTTTGTTCCACATATATAAATAAATGAGTGATATAGCAATTGCTCAAATTAAATACTTATGTAAGACACTTTGAATAAATACTGCCTATATCAATATTTAAATTTTTTATATCAAATGAGATTTTTTGTTGCTGTATTTAATTTATTTAATCTAAATTACATAAATAACAGTGCTACATGTGTTGCAAATATACGTAAATAAACAGGTTTTTCATTTCATTTTAATGAAAGAGAAACCCATCTCACAGAATTATATTGTAAGGACTTAAAGAGATTTTAATGCAGTTTCATGACCCTCATAATGTTGGGTTTTGTTTTTCCACAAAATGAAGCAAGGGGACTTCATTTTGAAATCATTGAATTCACTTTCAATCCTTCATTAGTAGCCAGTTCAATAATTTAATTTTAATATCACAGTTTAATTTAAAATCAACTTTTGATGAGATAGATTCTGTATTTGTGAATCTCTTATGTGCGACTCTTCCTTCTTCTCCTCTTTTGTAAAAATATTCTTCTTCCCATTTTGTAAAAATATTACTACAGTAAAATGAAAAAGACAGAAAAACCCACAAAACCAGTGTATAAAGAATTGTTAGAAGGGAAATAACCACCAGTTCATACAGCAAAGCATTGCCAAGTGCCCCAGAAGCCCTTCTAAATGTCCTATTCTGAAATAAATTCCTGTCTCTTTCCAAAACAATTTAATCATTTTA
>NW_016808703.1:2148818-2182132 GCF_001698545.2 Rhinopithecus bieti
AAAAAAAAAAAAAAAAAAAAAAAAAGTATAATTATAAAACTTAACTCGATATATAAAAAATCAATATTTCAGATTTCTAGGAATATAAATGATCCATAGTATAAGCCTCGGCCAACATGTAGGAAGAGGCAGATGAAAAATATTGAGGCACCGTAAGCATGAAAATAGCGGATGATTCAGCTGTAATTTACATCTCAGTTAATATGGGCGATTGAAGAGAAGGCATTTGAGGTGTCTGACGTATAGTGTATGGCCAAAAATAATCCTGTAAGGATCTGGAGAATTAGGCAGGTGCCAAGAAGTGAGCCATAGTTTCATCATGTAGTAATATTAGATGGTGTCAGAAGATCAATGAACGAATAGTTAATAATTTTTATTAGTGGATGTGTTTTGTGGGTGTTGGTCATTAGTGTTCTTACAGTTGAAATACAACAATGGTTTTTCATATTATTAGTCATGGTTGTAATCCATGTGGGAATAATGGTTCATGCTTTATTTGTATTGAGTATTCTTTTGGTTACAGGGCTTGTAGGTTTTTCTTTGAAACCTTCTCTCTGTTGAGGCCTGGGGCTAATTGTTAGTGGTGCTGTGGGTTGTGGTATTGTGTTGAATCTTGGTGGAGCTTTTGTGGATTTAATAGTCTTTTTGATTTGTTTGGGTGGGATGATGGTTGTTTTTGGTTATACTGCGGCGATGGCTACTGAGGAGTATCCTGAAACATGAGGGTCAAATATTGACATTTGAGGGGATTTATTATTGGGGTTATTAATAGAGTTGCTGTCCGTACAGTTGAGTGTGATGGGGCAGTGATCATGACTGATTTTAATAGCATAGGGAATTGAATAATTTTTGAGGGTGAGGGGGCAGCGCTGTTGCATGAGGATTCTGTGGGTGTGGCTGCCTTATGTAGTTATGGGCGTTGATTAGTGGTAGTTGCTGGTTGATCACTGTTTGTTAGTATTTATGTTGCAATTGAAATTACTCACGGTAATAGATTAGATAATTAACAGTAGAGTTTGAATGGATGGAATAAAATAAAGAGAGAAAATAGAGTTTAGGCTTTTTTTAGTACATACAGTAGTGAAGGCTTAAATTTGGGTTTGTGAAATGGTCTTTGGTATAGATTTTTCTAGTCAAATTAGGTCTAGTAGAAGTGAAGCCAAATTTTGGCTTGTGGACGACTTGAGTGGGGGAGTTGAACAGTGAATTGTGGCTGAATAAAAACCTACTATGTTGCAGAAATTGAATATCTGTAATGGGTGCTTTAGTTTAAGTTTATTAGTTATGAGATTAAACTCCATTGCTAATAAGAGCCCTAAGGTGGTCGCACGTAAGGCTGTGAGTTTTAGGTGGAGTGGTATAGTAGTTGGGGCAGCTGAAGTAGGAGTAATACTGTTGATGATAAGGAGTCCAGCGAAGATACTGCCAATTGTTAGGCATTTAATTGAGCTAATTAGGAAGGGATTCTTTTCATTAATAATAATCAGAGTTGAGAAGAGAGGTTGTCCTATCAGAGCAAAGAAAATAAGTTGGGTACTATACACAGGTGTCAATGAGTTGGCAATAAGAGTAATAGAAAGGGCTCAGGCATTGGTCTATAATGTATTGACTCTAAAGACCTTTGATAATAAGGTCTTTAGAGTAAAAGCCTGTGAGGAAAACACACCTGTAAGTGCGAGGCTACCAATAATAAGGGAGGAGGAAGTGAAAGGTAAAGTCTTGATTAATCCTCCTATTTTTCGAATGTCTTGTTCATCATTGAGATTATGGATGATGGACCCTGAACATATAAATAATATAGCTTTAAAAATGCATGGGTGCAGATGTGAAGGAATGTTAGATGTGGCTGACTAATGCCAAATGTGACTCTTAGAAGGTCCAGCTGCCTTGAGGTGGAAAATGCTACCAGTGTTTTGATATCGTTTTGTGTTAAAGGGAAGATCGCTGTAAATAAGGTGGTAATGGCCCCTAGGCATAATGTAAAGGTTTGCATCAATGGATTATTTTCTATTAACAGGTAGAAGTAGATGAACAGGAAAACTCCTGCTACAACTGTAGTGCTAGAGCGGAGTAGAGCTGAGATTGGGGCTGAGCCTTCTATAGCAGATGGAAGTCAGTGGAGACTGAATTGAGCTGACTTTCCTGCTGCTGCTAATAGTAGGCTAATTAATGAAAGGGAGACAGAGATAAGACTTAGAATAAATGCTTGTTGAAAGTCTCATGTGTTGGAGAATAAGAGGAATCACGCTACAGCTAAAATAAAGCCAATATCGCTGATGCGGTTGTACAGAATTGCTTGGAGGGCTGCTCTATTAGCATCTACTTGGCCGTATCCTCAGCCAATTAGTAAGAACGATATAACTCCTACACCTTCTCATCTGATAAAGAGCTGAAAGAGATTGTTGACAGTAACCAGAATTAATATCATGATGAGGAAAATAATTAGGTATTTGAAAAATTGATTAATGTTAGGATCTGAATTTATATATCATATTGAAAATTATTCAATAGATCAGGTAATGAATAATGCTACTGGGATAAATATTGTGGATGAGTAGTGTAGTTTGAAGCTTAGTGAAAGTTTAAGAGTTTGGATTGTCATTCAATGTCAGTTTGAGATAATGACTTCTTGGTCTGGACATATAAACGTAGGAATGAGGCTAATGATGAAGGCGCATGCAATAGATATTTTTATGTAAAATGGGTATGAATCTTTTTCTGCAGGGATTGGTTAAGGTAGTAATAATCAGTAAGATTAAGGAAATTAAGGCTATTATAGTAATGGAAAAATACATGCTTGTTACTTTTATCTGGAGTTGCATCAATGTTTTTGGTTCCTAAGACCAATGGATGACTCTAATCCTTTAAAAGTTGAGAGAGCCATGTTGTTAGGCATGAGTTAGCAATTCTTGCAGACTTCCTCTGTAGATAAGAAGTTGCAGGCTTCTATTATTAGATTCACAATCTAATGTTTTGGTTAAACTATAACTACAGCATGAAAATCCCATGATAATTTTAGGGTATAAGGATAACAGGAAGATAGATGCAAAATGTATAAATATTAATGTATTTTCTCATGTAAAGGAAGGTTTCATACTGTTAATATAATATGTAAGTGTCCCTAGTTGTGTTGTGATTAGCAATATGTAGGGCGTAAAGGGATGTAATTAGTATATTAAGTCCTATAACACTGTAGTGATATTTGATTAGGAGAATGAAACTATAGTTTCAAAGAGTTCTCCTACTAGATTAATCGTAGGAGGTTGGGCAAGGTTGATGAGATTTGCTAGAAGTCATCAAGAGGCTGTTAGTGGAAGCAGAGTTTGAAGGATATTTGCTTTTATATTTCTGATGTGAAAAGACTGTGATCATGATTGGGTAACCCGAAGAATCTGGAGTACTTTATATTATTCTAAGTAGCCTTGTTTTAACATCTTACAGATATAGAAAAGAAACCTAAATAGTTGTGCCTCAATATCTCTCAGAGTATTGAAGTAAGCCTTTTTCCTACTTTATTTCTGTAGTTAAATTTCTGTGGGACCATAAATTTAAGAGTATTCTATGTAGATCCCATGTGAAATTCCAAATGAAGCCACTGAGGGGCGCTCTAACCTAGATAATAGATTTTGTAAGCTCTTCCATCTCAGGTTGGAGAAGTTAACAAGAATTTGTATAAAATCTTCAGTTTTAAGTTTTATTCATGAGAGGACTGAAGAATACAGTTTGCCTTAAATTTACAACAATACTCACTACTTTTCTCTGTCATACTTTTCTGTAGTTTTTTGAGTATTCTGAAATGAAAATGAATTGATGTTAATGTATACTTGTATATATGTTAGGTTACAGAAATTGTGAAAACATAGATAAAGACATATTGCAGCAAGTTTTTGGCTCCTCAATGAGAATTTTGGCATTCTATGTTCCTGAAGCTTGTATTTTAGATGTGATGTAGAACCTCTCAATGCTCATTAATTGCTACCCACTCCTGGTGATTCATTTTTGGAACAAATAATCAGAACAAATCCAAAATGTTTTTTTAATGACTTTAAAAATTTTAAAAATAAAAGTGAATGACTTAAAATGTCATTTTAAATTATTAAAATGTCAACAAGTATAATATTAATTAAAATAAAATTTGATTATTGTCAAAAAATTTGCCGTTAGAGCAAAGGACTAAATTTTAAAAATCAGGTTTTATTATTAATTTCTAATAATGGAAATTCAAATAGACTTTTCTCAATTTTGGCAGTTGGAGGAATATTAGCTGAACAATACAGTAATTTAGAAAATTAAACTTTTACTCTTCAAGCAAATTCTCCAAGAGGCACAGATTGTATGTTTCTAAGAAACCAAGCCTTTCATGATTTACTCTTCATTCTCATAGGTAAATATCTATTCTACTTTTTTTTTTTTTCAGCGAGATTAGGACTGATACTTGTTCCTTGAAAAATTGTCTCATGCAATCACCAAGTATAACTCAACACATTCCATGGATCCAATTCTGTATAAATGTCCTTGAGCTTTAATGTGTAGATTCTAGGACTTTGTGAATTTGGGTTGGAGAATCTCAACTAATGTAGTCATATGAACAACATATTGTGACGGTAAATTAATATTCTTCATTGGTAATTCACATTGAAGAGGCTTCATAGCTGTTAGTACTTTCATGAGTTGTGAATACATAGTGGTTGTTGGGTGACTGTCTCTTGAAATGCTGAGAGGAGGCCTTAATTAGCGCTAACATGACTAATTAGGTGACATTCTGTCTTCCTGAAGCTTACATTTCAGATGTAATGTAGAACCTCTCAATGTTCATTAATTGCTACCCACTCCTGGTGATTCATTTTGGAACAAATAATCAGAACAAATCTAAAATGTATTTTAATGGCTTTAAAATGTAAAAGATAAAAGTGAATTACTTATTTTCATAGGCATTTATATATTTTTTAAAATTTTTGTTTGAAAGGGAAAAAAGTAGAAAAGAATCAGAGATTAAAATGTAGAAACCTAACTGCTACTGCTTCAATATGATCCTAAGAACAAGACACCAGAAACTTTTAGGTAGGTCTCAGAAGAAGAAGAAAAAAATGTACATCCGTGTTGCTTAAAGAAGAATCATTTCCTAGAGTGGGCACCACCTCACACTATTTTATTCTGTCAACTCTTGGAGATGCTTGTTTTGCAAAACCAAGCCTCCATCAGGAAACTAATTACTAAACTGTCTGTGGAATAAAGGGTTTAGTTTTCAAACATTGGCATTTTGGAAAAGCATGCTGGTCACTTGTTGGAATAAATGTTGGGCAATACAATCAATATTATTTTCCATATAGGTAGCAGTCCTCCAAGTGGGGTGGGATTTTACATTCTTTTGTCTTACAAATACTTGTTTCTTACATGTTCCAGGTAGTCTTCCAGGTGCTAAACATACAAGGGTGAACGAAATAGAATTATATTGCACATAATATCAGATAATAGGATAGATTAACTACAAAATAACTCTAATCTTTCACCTAATTCTTCATAAATAGTGTGACTTTAAAGGTCTTTAAGGAAGTGGAATCTATTTCTCAGTTCTTGGCTCTTGGCTGTCCTGTGAACTGCTTTGGCAAATAGTTACAGTGAAAGTGATGTGTGAGTTTCAAACTTAGGCCTCAAGATTCCCTGTGTGCTTCTGCCCTTTCTCAAAACCCTGGCACCTCCATGAAGAGAAACCTAGGATAGGTGGCACTTCCATGATAAGAGACTATTTGGTAAAGCAGCAAGTCATCCCAACCGTTCTCTTGAATCCATACTAAAGCAGATATTAGTCACCCCACTCTCAAACATATTGGATAGCTGAGCAAATATTAGCAGAACTCTGTACCAGACCTCTATCTAACCAAAGATACATGTTTGAGCTCAGGCAAGACAGTAAAACCTGCGCAACCAACTTTAGATGTGACTTTGAAGTGGTTTTCTTACACCGCAAAAACTGATACAGATGGTAAACTTTCTTTCAGAAAAAATATATTAGTAAAAGAAATATATATAAAATACTTTTATTTAGAATTGGTTTTATATAGAATGTATACAATATATAAAATGCAAATAGATGAAAACATGTTGGAGAATATTTCACTGATGTAAAAATTTAAGGAAAATGGGGAAGATGTGTAAAAATTAAAAGAGATATTTACCATAGATTAATGAGTGAATAATACAATTAACTAACTTTATTTTAAGCATTGTAAAGTTAATATTAAGGTGAAATATAATAATAATAATATACATTTTATATTGATAGACGTTTTCTTTAAATAAAAGACTATGAATCCCTTGTATTGACTTGAAGAAAACTATTTTCTCAGAAGTAGACAAGGATCTTCTGAGAGAGCTATTCTGCTCTTAATTTCTGCCAATCTGAACATTTATTTGAGAATGTTTAAATCACACACAAAAAAACTTGAAATAAAGTGAATTTTAGAGTTAATATTATTGGTGTCAGGGAATATTTGGCCCCATTTAAAAAGCTTCTTAGATTTGGAATTATAGAAAAATGCTCAAAACAACAACAACAACAACAAAAATCCCATGAACCATGGAATGAAACTCAAATAAGAGAAATGACTCAAGTTAGGTAGTAGGATTCTAAGAAATAAAATTTCATTATGAGTAATTTTGCTAATCACTATAAAAGGTGATGATGATGTAATTCTGATCTAGACATAAAACACAGCAAAAAGACTTTCAGTCTCAACTTCAGTCTTACTTCAGTCTTACTACAACTTCCAGAATAAAAATTGCTAAAATATTTTCTCTTTGCTGTGAGGTTCTTAAATGTTGTGACACATGTGTTCTCCATTTTTCAGGGGTATAAAGAGGGAAGCTTACTGCTAAATTCTTCCTAGAATATTTGGGAATAAGCTTGTACTCTTGTATTTTTCTACTACCTCAGGATTTCCCACCATGAGATAGGCTATAGTTTGTGTATACAAATAAGAGGAAGTATGTCTGAAACATGTGAGTCCCTCTTTGTCTGTATGACTCCACTAGGTATTATCCTTGTTAGAATATTCTATATTAGAATTATGGAATAGTAGACCTAGAAATAATTTTAAGGATATGCTAATCCCAGGTCTTCATGTAAAACAAAGGCCTTTAACTTTTTCTATAATATATAGATAGTGTGTATATGTACACCAAGATTTTATTGTTTGGTTACTTAAATATGTGATTTGCAGAATTATTTTTAACAGTGTGTTCTAATAATAATTATTTTTAAGTGGAAGAGTAAAATATAGTTTTATATAATGTACATTTTCTATTAATTGTTTATCATTATTTCTTTTTTACAACAAATTTCTACTGAGCAATAAATTTGGTTATTACGGCAGTGACAGATGGAAAAGAGGCATTCCCTAGCTAATTACAAAGGCTGTCCAGGTGTAGCAGCCAGAGCCATAAGAAACAGACAGCTGTACACTTTACTCATTTGTCAGGAATATTAATAGAGGTAACAAAATGTGTTTATATAAAACAAGGGTATCAACTGAGCTATAACAAATATCAGTATTTCCCCTCTGAGTGGCACTACAGCATGACATGTCATAGAAAACCGACAAATGATTTCTGCTCACCTTTCTATATTATTAACATGTACCTCTTATTTAGTTCTTCCATGCTAGAGCCAAATCTCATGTAACTGGCATAATTGGGGAATAGTTTAATGTGATTAGTTTAAAATACATTTCAAGCATCATATTTTCCAGAATTTGTATTCTTAACGTATTTCAAATTAAAATGTTTCAGAATGTATTAATTCATTTTATATAGTTTGTAAATAAAATAGAGAAATTAAATGATCTTATTTGATTCAGTAATTATAATTTGTTGTGTTTCTGATCAACTCCACATTCAGTAATTTAAACCTTTGAAAATAAAAATTATAACTTGTATGATCAGTTATCTAATCAAACTGAAATGTAGGAAGAAAATGATTTTATGTTTTTAAGAGACTAAATTTCTGAGCAGTATAATTTATTTTTATGTAAGTTTTGTGTTATCTTTTTCTTTATATTTTGATGGCATAGAATAGGAAAAGGTCAAATATGAATTTGCCTACACTATTGTATTATTTTGAAAGTAAAGATAAGTATTTCATATGGTGAGAAACTCATCTTTATTTAGCAGTATTTTCATTTTCACAATAACACTGAATACAAAAGTAAAGATGCTTTCCAGAATACACATAGAAGTATCTTTTCATCTTCGGTAGACAAAAAAAATATGCCCAGTATGGTCAAACTGTAAAAAATTCTAAATAAATATTTTTTTTTTCTGAAAACAGCAACATTTATTATAAACAAATAAGTGGATATAAAGGTGGTAGTACATAAAGACTTTTAAAAATGACCTATCTTAGAGAACTTTTATATTAATTTGAACATGCTAAATGATTAAAGACTATATTAAATATAACAATTTTAAATTTTAAATGTGTGGATATTTCTAAATATGAAAAATAATCGTCATAAACTGAAAAGATTTAGAAATGTAAACACAAACAATTCTTGCTTATCAATTATCAACCAAATATTTTAAATTTAACATCCAAACTCATTTGTAAATATCTCAGACCAGGTAATTTATAAAGGCAAGAGGTTTAACTGACTCACAGTTCAGCGTGTTTGGGGAGATCATCATGGTGGAAAGGGAAGCAAACATGTCCTTCTTCACCTAGCAGCAGGAAGGAGAAGTGCCGAGCAAAAGGGGGAAAAGCCCCTTATAAAACCATCGGCTCTTGTGAGAACTCACTCACTGTCACAAGAAGAGCAGCATGAGGGTAACATCCCCTATAATTCAATTACCTCCCACTGGGTCTTTCCCACAACACATGGGGATTATGTGACCTATAATTCAAGGTGAGATTTGGGTGGAGATACAGCCAAACTATATCAGTAAATGACTTTTGTTTCAAAAAACGCAGGTCATTTCATAAAATGAAATGGATTTGAATGAACCGTTTTTCAATCTGTACCATTATGTTTGTGCCTTTGAAAAAGAAAGCATGGCCTGATATCCAGGATCTAGCCTTTTTCTATCAGCTAGGCCTTGTTGCTGATATGAGCTGGCCTTCTATTCAGAGATATGCCTTGGTGTTCTGTTAACCATAAACAATTTCACATTGGGGAATAGTTTAATATGATTAGTTTAAAATACATTTCAAGCATCATATTTTCCAGAATTTTTATTCTTAACATATTTCAAATTAAAATGTTTCAGAATGTATTAATTTATTTTATATCAACATCAGATGAGGCCATTCTGTGATCTGATAGGTCAAGACAAAAACATTCCATAATCACATCTGAACACAGGCAACACATGGCCATTGCCTCTGCCACAAAAGACCAACTCTTCCCCCACTCATGAGTGACTGTTGCTTTACTAACTACAGTTTTAAAATTGTTCTGGGTTGGGCATGTTGGCTCACTCCTGTAATCCCAGCATTTTGGAAGGCCCAGGCAGGCAGATCACAAGGTCAGGAGATCAAGACCATTCTGGCTAACACGATGAAATCCCGTCTCTACTGAAAACACAAAAATAATTAGCCATGCATGGTGGCACGTACATGCAGTGCTTAGTTACTCGGGATGCTGAGGCAGGAGAATCACTTGAACCTGGGAGGTGGAGGTTGCAGTGAGCTGAGATTGTGCCACTGCACTCCAGCCTGGGCAACAGAGCAAGACTCTATCTCAAAAAAAAAAAAAAAAAAAAAAAAAATTTCTACCACCCTCCTAGATAAGATTTATTCAAATATGCAGTCATAATATTACTCCTGCTTCCTGATAACATTTCATCCAGAGCAAAGTAGGCTTCTTGAAATATTTCCCAAAATTACCTAACACATACCCAAATTTTACAACCAGTCCTTTCTAACACACTGTTGCTTTGATGGCCCACGGATTTTCATGGTGTGTCTTCTCCTTTGCTTCAAGGAGCAATAATCACAACTTGTTCAAATACAAGTGTGTTCCTAGTGGTCTTTGGATAGAAGGCATTGACACCCTGACGAGATCACTGAGATACCTGAACACATGGAAATGATAGTATAGCTACCTACCCCAAATCCCATTTAATTTATTCACTATGTATTTTTGTTAAGTAAAAAAATTAGTGACAATAACCTTTCAAAATTATTTTATTGTTCTTACCACGTGTTTCTGTGGATCAGTCACAACTCTGATGTTACCTCTCCATTGTGCTTTCTCCAAATAAAATCACTGAAATAAGTTTGTAAGAGATCTTGTTGGTCTCTGAACACATCAACCCAATTCACCTGGAGGTTTTCAGTAGACAGTTCCTACACACACCAATAGCTTCCTGCGTCTTCCTGCCTGAGGGTGTTCTTCTTCCACTAGGTAATGCCCAGGGAGTCCAAGAGCTGCCTGGAGGGGCTGGATAGAGGTGGGGCTATTAATGCAAAGATGCAACCTCCCACCAACAAGAGATGGGAGCCGGTAGGTGATCACAACTTTTTCTCCTTCATTGAGACAATTCAGAAATGTGTTCTCTTTAGTCATTCAGAGGGCTCTTATCAGAATTTAGCTACAGTTCCTACCTGCTCATTGTCAATGCTTTCTTTATTGACCTTCTTATCTTTTTTTGTCTTAATCCCTCACTTCCTCACCTCATATGGCCTCTATGATCACTCACTGATTAAATTACATTCCCCTAAATGGAAAGAACTAAGTGAGCAGATGTAATAGTTAAAAACCTCTAATTTGGTCACTGTTCATTCAGATGGCAACAAGGAATCAAGTAGATATGTATACTTAAGAAAGATAAGGTCTTGTTTTTATAATTTCTGAACGAAATGCATTTTACTGTAATGAGATAATATATGAAAAAAACTTAAAGGCTAACTAATTAGTTGTTTAGATAGTAAAATAAATTGGTTCCTTGTTAATTATTATAACAATGTGAGCTTTTTTTTTATGATTACTAAAGTTATTTTTATAGTAAAATATAAAGTCTGCATTTGGGGAACTCAGAATTAGCTTGATAAGTTCTTATCCATGATTTCATGGAATATAGACAAGCTTAGTCTTGAAATTACATCTACATGGTTTAGTCAAATAGAGATTCATTGATTATGTTGTGATTTATATAAATAATCCAATTGTCTTATTCCATTCAGTTAAAATCAACTAAGGCTTATTCTGGTGTTTTAGACCATTTGTGCAAAATCAAAACAAAGGTCAAAGAATGGATAAGCATAATTTTTCATGCTCCTCTTTAAAAAATCTTTAAACTGTTACTTTTCATTTTTTTCATTAATGAAATTACTTTCACTAATAAAATTACAAACAAAACAGAGGGCAACAAGGAATCAGTTGCTGCTGAGATCTCTAGCTTGGTATAATTACCAAAACTTTCATCACTTGCAGCATATTGGAATGAAATATATAACTTAAGAAATAGCTCTAAAACTTGAAAGATAAGAGGACATTAATAATTGTGACAACTAGTTATACAATTAGGAACTGGATTGACTTTTGTTTTCCACGAAAGATAAAAAAAAAAACAGAGGATTTGATTAGTCAACTACCAACTCAGGGCATGCTGGAAAAGACAGAAATCCTTTATGGCAGTATAGAAAGGAACTCTAATTTCCTGTAGCTAGAAGGCAGATTTGTATTGGTAATAAAAATGAAGGTTTAATCATAAAGTGTCATAATAACAAAATAATTTATATTCACAGTCCTGGCAAGGATCTAATGTATGGGTCAGATAATTGTGGCCCATAGGTCAAATCCAGCCTACCACCTGTTTTTTTTTTTTTTTTTCTTTTAAATAAAATTTCATGGGAGTACAACCATTACCATTCATTAGCCTGTTTTTTATTACTGGTTTCACTCAACACTCTTCAGAGGTGAATAGTTATAACAGACACCATATGGCCTGCAAAGCTAAAAATATTATCTAGCCCTTTCCAAAAAAATATTTAATGATTCCCATCCTATAATTTAATGTAGGCCTAACTTTAGTCAGGACTTTGGTAGGAAAGAAGAGCAATTCTGAGACCTGTGCTGAGGACATTTGGGGAGATATATATATAATTTTTGAATTTGAAGATTGCCTGTTCCCTCTGGTATCTAATAAGCTAGCAGATTCCCTAGTTAGATATAAGGCCTCCTATTTCTTAGAGACTCAGCAAAGACCTTGCTTTGGGCAGATACTTCAAAATATAATCCTTGAGCTTCTTAAATAACTAGGGTCAGATCTCAGCATGCCCTAGGAATGTCTCAGAATGTTCTTGATATAAACAAAAATGGAATATTTACCAAAAGATATTCAGGACCTGGTTAATATGTTGCAGTGAGGACCAGGATGACATGACCAAGAACAGGTCACTGGACAGACTCCAGTGACTAGTAGTATATTTGTGGCTCAAAACAAAACAAATCAAAATACAAACCTATTAGCTACAACCATTTTGGGTTTCTATTTTCCCCCAAGAGATAACTTGATTAAAAAAAGAAGAAAAAGTGAGCCTCATTATGATATCTGGAAGCTTAACTACTCAAGGGGGATTTCTGCAATAGCTTTTTCTATCCTCAGTCCTATTATTATTATTATTATTATTATTATTATTATCATCATCATTGAGACTGAGTTTTGCTCTTGTTGCCCAGGCTGGAGTGCAAAGGTGCGATCTCAGGTTACCGCAGCCTCTGCCTCCCAGGTTCAAGCAATTCTCCTACCTCAGCCTCCCAAGTAACTGAGATTACAGGTATGTGCCACCATCCCCGGCTAATTTTGTATTTTTAGTAGAGACGGGGTTTCTCCATGTTGGTCAGACTGGTCTCCAACTCCTGACCTCAAGTGATCTGCCCACCTCGGCCTCCCAAAGTGCTGGAATTACAGGCATAAGCCACCACAACCTGCCCATGTTACGTTTTATAGGCACCATGCAGAGTGAGAAAAGTCTTGTATTCAATGGTTCAGAGATCCATGGAATGTTAGATAATGTCAGTAAACCTACAGAGATTTTCAGGTTTCTTGGCCTGTGGCATAAAGGTTATGATACATGATGAGTAAGGCTAAGTGTAACCTCTGAAACTTCTCTCTGCCAGCCAAAATAAAAACAAAAAACAGTATCATATCCTGGAGGATGGTGGTGGGGGATAGGGTGGTCAAGCTTAGTGAAACTATTGTAGACTTATAGGATAAAGGAATGGTGGTCACTGTCATATATCTGATTAATTCTCTAGTCTGGCCCTGAAAATAATGTGGTAAATAATTCTTTGATAATTATTGTAGCCTATTTCGGGCTTAACCAAGTAGTAAACCCAATCCCAGTCGCTGAGGCAAATGCGGTATCACTGCTAGAGAAGAAAAATAAGGCCTCACCTACATGACATGTGGTCATTGATTTGGTGATTCAGTTCCTTCTTATCTCAAATTCAAAAAGGGATCAGAAATTTTTCACATTTACATGGGATAGACACAATTATTCAGGTTTTCCTCAGAGTTATGTTAACTTTCTTACCCACTGTAATTATATATATATATATATGTATGTATGTATGTATGTATGTATGTATCTATCTATCTATCTATCTATCTATCTACCTACCTACCCTATCTATCTTTCTATTCACCTATCTTTTAGAGACAAGGTCTCACTCTGTTGCCCAGGCTGGAGTGCAGTGGTACTATCGTAGCTCACTGTAACCTTGAAACTCCTGGGCTTAAACAATTATCCAGCCTCATTGTCCTGAATAGCTGGAGTATCTGGGACTGCAGGTGCACACCACAGTGACCCACTAATTAAAAAAGTTGTAGTGACTAGGTCTCACTATGTTGCCCAGGCTGATTTTGAACTTCTTTCCTCAAGTGATTCTTTCACCTCAGCCTCCCAAAGTGCTGGGATAACAGGAGTGAATTACTGCAACCAGTATGTAATAATATTATACAAGGCTATCTGGAACACCTTGCCATTTCATAGATCCATTACATTGATGACATTATGCTGATTAGATAGGATGATAAATAGGTGGCTAGTTCACTGGAGGGGACTTGGAAAACACATGTATTTTACAAGCTGAAAGATAATCACTGTGAAGATACAAGCACTTGCCCTATTGGTAGAATTTAGGGATCTTGTGATCAAGAATGATCTAGTATAACTTCTCCAAAGTCAGAGACAAATAGTTGTATTTTGCATCTATTACCACAGTGAAAAACCACTGAACTAGGTGAACATCTTCGGGTCCTGGTGGTAAACCATCTCACACCTGGAAGAAATAAGCTGCAAGTTTAGAGTTGGACCTGAAACAAAAAAGTGTTTTGTAGCAGATCCAGGTCACACTGCAAGAAGCAATGCCAATAAAGCCATACATTCCAAAATAGTCTATGGTATTAGATGTGGTGGTGATAGAAAAAGATGCCACATGGAACTTATGACAAAGCCCATTGCTATCATGAAAATGCAGAAATTTGGGATTTTACAGCAAAGCTAGGTCAGCTTCAACAGAGAACTCTAGGTACTTTGAGAAATCTCTCTTGGCATGTTATTGGCAGAGACTAAACTCTTGATAACAGAACCAAGTAACTATGAATCTAAACTGATAGTAATGAGTTGGGTTCTGTCAGCCCTACCAAGTCATAAATTTACACATACTTGTACATTTTAAATGGAACATCTAAGATTGAATCTAGATAGGACCTGATAGTGCAAGTAAGCTGCGTGATCAGGTAAACAAAACCCATATATTACTCTACATGTGTATAGGCACACTTTCCTCAGCTTGCAACCATGGTCGTATGAGGGTCATGTATCATCAACTGAGAGAGGAAAGCCCAAGTTTGTTTTATAGATGTGTCAGCTACTATGTAGATGAAAACCAATAACAGATGAGTGGAGACATGAGTGGTGACCTGGTCAGGCACTTAGGGCGGAGGAGATGTGGGGCCCCGAATCAAGAATGTGTACAAATACCTGAGCAGAGGCCAGTGGCCTGGTCAATTTCTCAGGGTCATGACAGCAAAAGGATTAGTAGATATGAGACAGAGATCTAAGGTAGAAGCATGTCTATGAACACGTGATAGTGTATGTGAATTGTGAGGATTTTGTATTACTTGTCAAAAAGTATCTACCATGGAAGAGTCTCTAAACAACCAAGTAGACACAATTATTCAGTCAGATGAAGTTAGCCAGGCTCCATCATTGGCCATGCCCATCTGTTATAATGGGCAGAGGTATGTAATGATCATAGTAATAGACATGGGGACTACATCTAGGTCCAAAAGTATGAACTTTTTCTTAATAAAGGTAATCTAGCCTCTGTGGCTTCTGCATTTTCCATTTTCAGCAACAGCAATCAAAACTGCATTATTGGTCAGGTGTGGTGGCTCATGCCTATAATCCCAGCACTTTGGGAAGTCATGGGTGGATCACTTGAGGTCAGGAGTTAGAGACCAGCCTGGCCAACATGCTGAAACCCTGTCTCTACTAAAAATACAAAAATTAGCTAGGCGTGGTGGCACACACCTGTAATACCAACTACTCAGGAGGCTAAAGCATGAGAATCCCTTCAACCTGGGAAGTGGAAGTTGAAGTGATCCGAGATTGT
The DNA here is from genome assembly GCF_001698545.2 of Rhinopithecus bieti. NCBI lineage: Eukaryota > Metazoa > Chordata > Mammalia > Primates > Cercopithecidae > Rhinopithecus > Rhinopithecus bieti. Next base: position 2,164,439 of record NW_016808703.1, read on the forward strand.
GACATTGTACTCCAGGTTTGGCAATAGAGTGAGACTCTGTCTCAAAAACAAAATGAAATAAAACAAAACTGCATTTTTTTTTTAGCTAGATTATTTTGGCAGTATCAATCAAAATGTAAATATTGCCTATTCTCTAAATTACCAATTTCACTTCTAAGAACATATACTATGAAAATATTTATGTATTTAGGCACAAATTTTATAACATGTATGATTCGACATATAGCACACACAAATAATATTGTCCCAAAGTATTTCCATTAGATTTGCAGTTTGGTTTTGTAAGATGTCTTTCTCCCTTTCTCCTTTATTGCTCTCCTTCAGTCTTACTTCTGTTGTTCTGCATTCGATTTTGATAAAGAGAAAACAAAACTTTTAAAACATATGAAGATTGGTAAGTAACTCTAGGAAAGCTTACATGCAATAGAATTTTAGACACTCTGATCTTCTCTTTGGTATATGCTGCTGAAAATTTATCCTAAGAGAAATTAATACTTGGAAGACTTTATTTCCTAAGGCCTTGGTGACTCTGGGGTAGGAAAATATATTCTCATGACACTTTCATGAAAATGCATTACATATAACTCTGGTGTGTAAAAAATGAAAAAAAAAAAAATTTAAACCCAGAGCCTTGAAAAATGGTTAGGAAATCCCTGAGAAAGAAAATGTGATTGTGGCTTCAACTTTGCTTGAAAGTAATTTTTCAACAGCAATTAACTTTTACCTTCCATAGGAAAGGGCACTGAAGCTCAAATAAAAGTATTTCATCATGAATGTTAAATCAGGAAGGTTCTTAAAAATTATTTGATCTCAAATGTTTATTTTGTGAATGATAAAACTGTAATCTATTTGCTTAAGTCGGATAATAACTATCTGCTGATTCTGTGCTCGACTGTGATCTCCACTCCTTGCTTATTTTACAAAAGACCAAGGCAGTCATTGTAAATTTCCTTCCCTTATTTATGATGTTTTCTCTAATTTATAAAAAAATTCTACAAACTATCTTATTAAAAAATACAATTGGTGATTAAATATTTGGACTGAGAATGATCTTTAAGTTTTAGAAATAATAAAAAATGAAAATTTTCTCCCTGTTTATTTCCTGGAACATAGGAAAATTATGTTTATTGAAAAAAGAAGAAAATGTTTTGTCACCTGCATTACCTCACGATTTACATCACTATTTTCCATACCAGAGAAAAATTAGTATCCTATTTTCTTTTTTAGCAATTCTCTGATCTAGTAATCTAAGATTTTGTCCTGGATTATAGCATAATTTCAACAGCAGCAGCACATTTAATTATGAACTTTATATTTTCTTTGTGGATTATCCATTAGATGGCAATATTATCATATATATTCAGAATTTTGAATCTACTTCTATGCAATAGTGAGAAAATTAGTGCTGCTTTTTTATTTTCATAGTTCTAAAATGAGATTTATGATGGATGCTACCTTATAGTTTAAGGGTGATTGTGTGCAAGACAATGTTGCTGTGTGGGTCTAAACATGCTGTGTTCGAAAGCCATTTTATGACAAGTTTGTACATCTTATACAAAACCTCAAGTACTTCTACCCTTTTAAACTACGGTTCTAGTGGTGACTTCAAACTTGGTGGTTTTTATAAAATTTGGCCAGCACATAGTGTGATATACATGTGCTGTAAAAGTGGGAATTCTAGTTTATGATGTATTATTCCAATCAGTGGAGATAAAAAAGGCTTTTCCTTATAACTATTTTTTTTTTAAATAATAAAATCAGCAAAATTTCAAAATAAAGTAGTGGTAAAGAAAGTAATAGTGCTTAGCTACCGTGAATTGTGTGACCTTCAGACAAATACTTAAGTCCTCTGGCCTCAGAAAGAGTACCACTCAAAATGAGGTCTGTGGACCAATGCCTTCATCACCTGCATCAGCAGCACCAGCAATACCTGGAAACTTACTAGAAATGCAGATTCTCAAGGGATGTCCAGAACTGCTGAACTCTATATATTCTGTGGGTGAGACCTAGCAACCTGTAAGTTAACACACTCTCTAGATGATTCTCATGCCACTAAAGTTTGAGAAGCTCTGCTTCAGATTTTCCATTTGAAATGAGGGATTAGACTATATTTCTGACTGAAGTCACTTCCAGCAGTTAAGTTAAATGGTTTATTAATTGTAAGTGAATAAGAAAGGGAATAATGATGATGAATGATGATGAATAACTGTAATAAAATTAATGTGATTTTATCATCTTACTGATTGAGTTACATTTTAATATGTCAGAGGCGTGAAAAGATGAAACTATTCTTTCAATAAGAAGGTGTTCTAATATCAGAATGTATATATTTTAATTGTTACGATAATTTGGTTACCTTCTGAAAGCACATGCTCTTCTTCCTTAATTAAATTTTACTTTGTTTGAGAGACAAGTTCTGCCTATATTGCCCAGACTGGTCTCAAATTCCAGGGTATAAGCCTCAAATTCTCACCTCAGCCTCCTGAGTAGCTGGGACTATGGATATGCACCAAGTGCACCAAGCTTAAAATTTGTTATTTTTTAGATTATTGTAGATTCACATGTAGTTGTAAGAAAGGAAACAGAGATTCCGTGTACCTTTTATCCCAGTTCCCCCAAGGGTAGTATCTCACAAAAGTACAGTAAAATATTACAGCTAGGATACTGACATTAATACAGTAAATATAGCTATACCCACTTCCTTCCTGTCCTTCCAATGTTCTAAGTGGATTGTTTACTTTTTTATTGTTGGTTTTAAAAATTGTATACATATTCTACATAATAGTCCTTTGTATAATACCTAGTATGTAAATATTTTCTTCCACTCTGTAATTTATCTTTTTATTCTGTTAGCAGGGTTTTATCCAAATCAACAGCTTTTAATTTTGATGATGCTCAACTTAGCAATTTTTCTTTTTATGAATTATGCCTTTGTTATAAAGTATAATAACTCTTTGTCTAGCCCCAGATCTTGAAGATCCTCTATGGAATGTTTTGTAGTTTTATGTTTAAGTCTGTTATGCATTTTGAATTAATTTTCGTATAAGACATGAGATTTATGTCAAAGTTTTTTTATTTTTTGCCAATAGATGTAAATTACTCCAGCACCATGTGTTGAAAGGCTAACCCCTGACTGAATTGGTTTTGAGCGTGTATGTTTTTATAAACAACAGTTAAAGCGGGTGGTAATAAGGAGGGTATATGAAGTTGAACAAATAACATTTTAGGAAGTTATTAGAGAAGGATAAAAGGAAATGGATTAGGGTTGAGTACATTTGTGTGTCTCATGCCATTTTGTGTCCTTTATGAGAGCTAAAGAGGAGGGAAAGAAATACCTTTGAAGGGCGACTAATCAGCATTAATTAATTATACAAGAAAGTAGAGAAAGAAGGAATGTAGTGTGATAAGACTCTACAATCTGTTTAAACATAGGCTTTCAGGGAGCCAACAGGAATTCCGGTGAAGATGGGTAAGCATCTTCCTTATTTATTCGGTAGTAGGCATCCTCCGAGTGGGAGCACCAGACAATGCTTTGAGATGTGAGATGAGAGTGAAATAAAAAATATTGTATCTTGCTTAAATTATCCATAGGCGCAAAAGACTCTGAAGTATAAGTAGTGTAAATCATAGTGATTCAATTAATATAACCCAGGTTTAGAAACATAATATTACTTGTTTTTGAAATCTCCTCTCTTCCTTGCCTCGTCCATTCCTTTCTTTTCTCAGTCAGGTGAAAAGCCACACCACTTTTCTGAATGTTGTGTTTAAGATTCCCTTGCCTTTCATCATATTCTATGTGCTCTTTTCCTATACTTTATATAGTTCAATTTTATATGTATCTGAGGAATTAGGCTTCCTGTATTCTCCTATAACTTGTGTTTCTCAGTCATAGCTAAGATTTTAAATATGTTTTTGTTGGTGTGCGTAGTTGTAATCCATTCATTTTCAGTATTGTATCACATTCTAGCCCATAAATACAGGTGGAACCTTTAGGTCATTCCTCTTTCAGTGTATAATAATGTTCTTCCCAGGTGTCTCTAATGTATGGCCGTTGACATTCTTGAGCAGGACTCTTGGAGCATATAAATAGCAAGAACTCCTCTAGGATTTATTCTCAGGAATGGAATTTCTAAGTGTGATGCATATCTTCAAATTTATTATATAATGTCATTCTAGACTTGTTGTTCTATATTACATTATCATAAGCTATTTGTTCTTCTGAATGTTCCAAATCTTTTCTAATAATTGACAGTTTTAGATTTTAATATTCGTGCCTATCTAGTATATGTGTGAAATGACATCTTATTGTGGTTTTATTTTTGATTCTTCTAATTTTCAATTTGATTAAAGTAAATCTTTAAAAATTATGTTGGTGCAAAAGGTCATTACTTTTAATGCACCAACCTAATAGTTACTAGTTGTTTCTTCCAATGTAGTGTCTCCACAAGATTTCTGCCTATTTTTTAATTGGATCACTTATCTTTTCCTTGTTGAGTTACAGTCATTCTTTGTTTACAATATATAATATGATACATGCACACAAACATTTATATCCCTTATATAACTGAAAAAGTTTTTCTCATTTGTTGCTTGTTTTTTGGTTCGTTTTACTGTCTTGGTATGAGCAACAGTCCTTAATTCCCAAACAATGACCTATATGGTTTTTGGTTTAATATATTTTTAAAGAAATTCTTCTTAGTCCTGAAATAATAAGTACATATTCCTCTATTGTCTTCTCAAAACTTTATAATTTAGTTGTTCACATGTAATTTTTTAGTTAAGATAATGTTTGCTTTTGTCTCTGATATGAGGTACTAGTCTGGCTTTATTTTTTTTCTATATGAACAACTAATTATTCCAGCAATGGTTATTAAAGATTCCATCCATTACACAGTAGTCTGAAACATCGGCTCTGCTTTAATCAAGTTCTCAAGTGTATATTTCCAAAAATCTATTACTGATCTTTATTCTGTGTCCATGAATCTCTCTGTCTTGCCTTTGGCAATACTACAATTTAATTTTTAGCTTTATAATGATATCCAGTATAAGGTGAGGTGAAGTCATTTATGTTGTTCCTTTTCTTCATGAGTGTCTGTTATTCTCAGTTCATTTTTTCTACGTGCATTTACAGATTCAGTTTCTACATTGCTACAAAAAAACTGTTGTTTTCAAATTGCATCTGAATCTATACTAAGTCAAAAATATTTTATTCAAATATTTAGTTTTAAAATCAATGAGCATAGTTTATTAATTTAGGTTTTCCTTATTTGAGTCTTCTTGAATGTAATTCTATAAAGTTTTATAATATTTTAAAAAATGTCTTAGATATTATTTGTTAGATTTATTAATAGATATGTTATATTTTCAATGCTACTGAAATAGCTTAAATGTTTAAAATTGTTTGTCCCTAGTATTTAGAAATACACTTCTTTAACTTTTTATTGACCTATAATACTCATACCTAAGAGAGTACAAATAAGTGTGTAGTTCAATGATTTTAACAATTTAATTTTATATGCTGATTTTTAAAAATCCAGTAATCTTGTTGAATTATTTTTAATTCTAATAGTTATGTTCTTTTCAGTTTTCTTATTTTATTTTATTTATTTTTTATTATACTTTAAATTCTGGGATACATGTGCAGAATGTGCTGGTTTGTTACATAGGTATACCCGTGCCATGGTGGTTTGCTGCACCCATCAACCCGTCATCTACATTAGGTATTTATCTTAATGTTATCCCTCCCCTATCTCCTCCAACCCCTCAACAAGCATTGTGTGTGATGTTACCCTCCCTGTGTCCATGTGCTCTCATTGTTCGACTCCCACTTATGAGTACAAAGAGGAGCTGATACCATTCCTTCTGAAACTCTTCCAAACAACAGAAGAAGAGGGACTCCTCTCTAACTCATTTTATGAGGCCAGCATCATCCTGATACTAAAACCTGGCAGGGACACAGCAACAAAGAAAATTTCAGGCCAATATCCCTGATGAACATCAATGTGAAAATCCTCGGTAAAATACCAGCAAACCAAATCTAGCAACACATCAAAAAGCATATCTACCACGATCAAGTTGGCTTCATCCTTGGGATGCAAGTCTGGTTCACCATACACAAATCAATAAACATAATCCATCACATAAACAGAACCAATGACAAAAACCACATGATTATCTCAATAGATGCAGAAAAGGTCTTTGATGAAATTCAACACCCTTCATGCTAAAAATTCTCAATAAACTAGGTATTGATGGAACGCATCTCAAAATAATTAAGAGCTATTTATGATAAATCCATAGCCAATATCATCCTGTATGAGCAAAAGCTGGAAGCATTCCTTTTGAAAACTGGCACAGGACAAGGGTGCCCTCTCTCACTTCTATGATTCAATGAAGTATTGGAAGTTCTGGCCAGGGCAATCAGGAAAGAGAAAGAAATAAAGCATATTCAAATATGAAGAAGGGAAGTCAAATTGTCTCTGTTTGCATATGACATGATTGTATATTTAGAAAACCCCATCACCACAGGCCAGAAACTCCTTAAGCTGAGAAGCAACTTCAGCAAGTCTCAGATACAAAATCAATTTGCAAAAATCAGAAGCATTCCCATACACCGATAATAGACAGAGAACCAAATCATGAGTGAACCCCCCATTCAAAATTGCTACAAAGAGAATAAAATACCTAGGAACCCAACTTACCAGGGATGTGAAGGACCTCTTAAAAGAGAACTACAAACCACTGTTTAAGGAAATAAGAGAGGAAACAAATAAATAGTAAAACATTCCATGCTTATGGATGGGAAGAATTAATAGCATGAAAATGGCCATACTCTCCAAAGTAATTTATAGATTCAATGTTATCCCCATTAAATCTACCATTGACTTTCTTCAGAGAATTAGAAAAAACTACTTTAAATTTCATGTGGAACCAAAAAAGAGCCTGTATAGCCAAGACAATCCTAAGCAAAAAGAACAAAGCTGGAGGCATCATGTTACCTGACTTCAAACTATACTACAAGGCTACAATAACCAAAGCAGCATGGTTTTGGGATGCAAGGCTTCCAAAACAGATATATAGACCAATGGAACAGAAAAGAGGTCTCAGAAACAACGCCACACATCTACAACCATCTGATCTTTGACATACATGACAAAAACAAGCAGTGGGAAAAGGATTCCCTATTTAATAAAGTCTTGGGAAAACTGGCTAGCCATGTGCTGAAAACTGAAACTGGACCCCTTCCTTACACCTTATACAAAAATTAACTTCAGATGGATTAAAGACTTAAACACGAAGCCCTAAAACCATGAAAACCCTGGAAAAAAACCTAGGCAATGCCATTCAGGACATAAGCATGGGCAAAGACTTCATGACTAAAACACGAAAAACAATTGCAACAAAAGCCAAAATTGACAAAGTGGATCCAATTAAATTAAGGAGATTCTGCACATCAAAATAAACTATGATCAAAATGAAAAGGCAACCTACAGAATCGGAGAAATTTTTTGCAATCTATCCATCTGACAAAGGGCTAATATCCAGAATCTACAAGGAACAAAATAAACAACCTTATGAAAAAGTGGGCAAAGGATATGAATAGACACTTCTCAAAAAAAGACATTTATGCAGCCAACAAACATGAAAAAAAGTTCATCTTCACTGGTCAGTAGAGAAATGCAAATCAAAACCACAATGAGATACTATCTCATGCTGGTTAGAATGGTGATTATTAAAAAGTCAGGAAACAACAGATGTTGGAGAGGATGTGGAGAAATAGGAATGCTTTTACACTGTTGGTTGGAGTGTAAATTAGTTCAACCATTGTGGAAGACAGTGTGGCAATTCCTCAAGGATCTAGAACTAGAAATAGCATTTGACCCAGCAATCCCATTACTGGGTCTATACCCAGAGGTTTATAAATCATTCTACGATAAAGACACATGCACACGTATGTTTATTGCGGCACTATTCACAATAGCAAAGACGTGGAACCAACCCAAATGCCCATCAATGATAGACTGGCTAAAGAAAATGTGGCACATATACACCATGGAATACTATGCAGCCATAAAAAAAGATGAGTTCATGTCCTCTGCAGGAACATGGATGAAGCTGGAAACCATCATTCTCAGCAAACTAACACAGGAACAGGGTTATTTTCATAATGTTCTTTTGTCTTGTTTATGTCTTAGCTATGTCGTTCTTTCACCTATTCCATTTCTGTTGTAGTTTATGTGTGTATGTCCTTTCTTTATGTCTTGATCAAACTTGCCTGAGGTTTATCACTTTTATTTATTTATTTTTCAAAGTGCCCATTGGCTTTCTGAAACAATCTATTTTTAACTCACTTTTTAAAAAAGGTTTAATTACTGTGGTTCGATAGTAGGTGTATGTATTTGGGGGGGTACATGAGACATTTTGATGTAGACATGCAATATGTAATACATCATGGAGAACTGCATTTATGCCCTGTGCTACAAATAATCCAATTATACTCTTTTAGTTATTTTAAAATGTACAATTAAATTATTAATTTCTGTTTTCATTGGCATGGAATATATTTTTCCATCCCTTAATTCAGTCTAAATGTGTCTTCATAGGTGAACCATATTTCTTGTAGGCAAAAGATCATTGGGTGTCATTTTTTAAAATCCATTCATCCAATCTATGTCTTTTGAATGGAGAGTTAAGTCTATTTATATTCAATGTTATTACTGATGAGTAAGAACTTACTCCTGCCATTTTTTAATGTGTATTTTGGTTGTTTTGTGGTCTTATCCTCTTTCTTTCCTTCCTGTATTCCTTTCAGTGAATGTGATTTTTCTCTGGTGATATGATTTACTTTCTTGCTTTTTATTTTTTGTGTATCTCTTGTGTGATTTTTGATTTGAGGTTACCACGAGATTTGCAGACACTATCTTACAATTCATTATTTTAAACAGATAACAACTGAATCCTATTTGCATAAACAATCAAACAAAAGGAAACTAATAAAATACTGTGCTTTAACTTTGTGCCTCCACTTTCTAACTTTTTGTTGTTTCTAGTTATATCTTATTGTACTCTCTATGTCTTGAAAAGTTGTTCTGGTAATTATTTTTAATTGGTTAATCATTTAGTCTTTCTACTTTGGATAAGAGTAGTTTGCACACCACCATTGCAATGTTATAATATTCTGTGTTTCTCTGTTTACTTACTATTACCATTGAGTTTTTATCTTCAGGTGATTATTTCTTATTCATTAATGTCCTTTTTTCTGATTTAATAACTATCTCTAGCATTTCTTGTAGGACAGATCTGGTGATGATGAAATACCTCAGTTTTCATTTAACTTGGAAAGTATTTATTTCTCCCTCATGTTTGAATACTATTTTCACCAGATATACTCTTCTAGGGTAAAAGTTTTTCTTCAGTGTTTTAAATATGTCATGCTACTCTCTTGTGGCCTGTAAGATTTTTCCTAAAAAATCTGTTGCCAGACATATTGGAGCTCTATTGTGTGTTATTTGTTTCTTTTCTCTTGCTGCTTTTTGTATCCTTTATTTATTCTTGATCTTTTGGAGTCTGAATATTAAATGCCTTGAGGCAGTCTTAATTGAGTTGAATCTGCTTGGTGTTCTGTAATCTTCTTGTACTTGGATATTGATATCTTTCTCTAGGTTTGGAAAGTTCTCTGTTATTATCTCTGTGAGTGAACTTTCTACTCCTATCTCTTTGTCTACCTCCTCTATAAGTGCAATAAGTAGATTTACCCCTTTGAGGCTATTTCCCAAATCCTTTCTGTATGTTTCTTTTTTAAAAAAAAATGGTCTCCTCTGTATATTTTATAATAGTCTGTCTTCAACTTCATTAATTCATTCTTCTGCTTGATCAATTCTGCTATTAAAAGACTCTGATGCATTCCTCAGTATGCCAGTTACATTTTTCAGCTCCAGAATTTCTGCCTGATTCTTTTTAAATATTTCAATCTCTTTGTTAAATTTGTCAAATCAGATTTGAATTCCTTCTTTGTGTTATCTTGAATTTCTTTGAGTTTCCTCAAAACAGTTATTTTTGAATTTTCTGTCTTAAAAGGTCATATATCTCTATTTCTCCAGGATTGGTCCCTGGTGCCTTATTTAGGTCATTTGGTGTGGTCTTGTTTTCCCTGACGGCACTGATGCTAGTAGATGTTCTTTGGTGTCTGGACATTGAGGACTTAGGTATTTATTTTAGTCTTTGCAGTTTGTGCTTATTTGTACCAGTCCTTCTTTGGTGGTATTTGGAAGGACTTTGGTGCTGTGATCTAAGCTATAGCTGCTTTAGGTGGCACCCAGCCCAGTACTGCTGTGGTTTTTGCAGACTTGTATAGGTACTGCCTTGATGTTCTTTGACAAAATCTGGTAGAATTATCTGGATTACCAGGCAGAGACTCTTGCTCACTTCCCTTAATTTCTCCTAAACAGAAGGAGCCTTTCTCTCTCTGTTACGAACCACCCACACCTGGGAGTGGAATGACACAAACATCCCTGTGGCTACCACCATTATGACTGCGCTTGGACAGACCTGAAGCCAGCACAGCACTTGGTCACACCCTGCTGTAACTGCTCTCTGGCTACTGCCTATGTTCACTCAAGGCCCTTGGGAACTACAGTCAGCAGGTGGCAAAGTAAGCCAGATCTGTATTCTTTCCTTCAGGGTGATGAGGTCCCCCAGGGCCCTAGTTGGGTCTACAGGTACCATTCAGGAGCCAAGAACTAGAGTCAAAAGCTTTAGAAGTCTACCTGACGTTCTATTATATTGTGGCTGAACTGGCACTCAAACCAGAAAATGCATTCTATCCCACTCTTCCTCCCCTTTCCAAAGGCAGAGGAGCCTCACCTTGTGGACAACACCACCACAGGCCCATGGGAAGCACTGGAGACTACCGCTGATGTTTCTCGAAGGTCCAAAGGTCCTTCAGTAAGCTTCTGGTAAATGCTGCCTGGCCTGTGACACCCTTCAGGGGCAGTGGCCTCCCCTCTGGCCCACAGCAGGTCCAAAAATGCCATCTAAGAGCCAAATCCTGGAATCAGGCACCCGAAGAAGACACTTAGTGCTCTACTCTACTGTGGCTGAGCTGGTACGTATGGTACAAGACAGAGACCCCTTTACTGTTCCCTCTGTTTTCTCAAGCAGGAGTCTTGTCCTGGAGCCACAGCTGGGAATGTGCTGAGTTTCACCTGACATCATGAAATATCAGAGCCACACCCAAGTCCCTCAACGTCGTACCTGTGTATCACTGCTGGTTATTCAAGGGCCAATGGCTCTTCAGTTGTAGGTTGTTGTAGATATATCCTTTTGGATAGAATTAAAGATTTCTTAAAGTTCTGCAAGGCCTAATGCTGAAAACTCACAGCTCAATTGCTTACTGGAAAGAAGCTGCAGACCCAAGTTTATACTCTATTTTCAGGGCAACTGATACCAATGCTTGGTGAATGAGGTTAGAGTATAAAACTTAATTTTTTACTTTTTCCAGTCCTGATTTACTGAATATAAAATGAAGCTTTAGCCTGATGACAAGCTCAGGCACAAGTACATTAGTTTTGGGCAAAGATATTGAGCAGATACCTTTCTGACATCACAATTCCACTAATCCCCTTGCCAACTTTACTTTCCCTTTCACTTCTTCTTAGAAAGGGACATCCAAAGGATTTGACCATTATTTTATTGGTTATGTGCAGACAGGTCTGAAATCTGACCGAGATTAAAATTTGGACTCTGTTTCAATTTTCAAAACCCATATAGAATAGTGTCTGAAAGACCAGAATCTGGAGCCAGTCTAAATCTGCATATATTGTATGCTGTCTGCTAGCTCTTTGTTCTTGACCAAACTACACTAAACCTCAGTTGTTGTTTTTTTAACTTGTATATGGGGCTGACAATAGCGCTCACATCATAAAATTGTGAGATAAGCCGTGAAAAGGTCTTAGAAAATGCCTGACACTCATCAACTGTCATTTATCACTACGCAAAATGTAAATTTGATACTTTATATATAGGCTTAATATAAGTATATTAAATTAATACATTATGTTAAATATATTAGGTATATTATAAGTATAATTAAGTATAAGTATACTAGCATATTAGTATAATATGTTATGCTTAATATATATTTTAATAAATATATGCATCTGGCTTCCACTGGCTGGGGTATTGTGGGTTTTAACTTAGGTAGTGATAAAGAAAAAAAAATTAACACTGGGGATGTAAAGGGAGCCACCTTGGTACTGTTGTCTGAGCAATAAAGTTGAATGTTAGAATTCTGGGTAACATGCAGACTGCCCGACTTTCCAGCATTAACTATAGCAGGCTAGTGAAATTGGAACTATAAAGTGCGATCATCTCTAGTGATGTTTTCCACCAGTCACTAATGACATGTTTTTTAAAGACTCAAGGTTAAAAACCTGAAAAATGGTTTGACCTTAAAGAAAGAAAAATTAAAATTGAGAAATATTGAAAGTAGTATCTATAGAACACAATGTTGGTTATTATTAACTGTTAAATTAACATTACAGAAACTTTATTAGAAAAAATACACTGGAAATTAATTTGCAGGTGAGATTTCTCATTTTGCAAGAATTTCCAAGTACATATTAACTGCTGGGAAATTATGACCAATTGTCAAGTAAATGAGTTATTTATATCATTAAATAATTTAAAATGTAAAATTTACAAAACTCAACATTATCATAGAAAACTTGTATTTGATATGGAATGTGGCTCTATTTAAATATGGTCATATGATGTCATATGGGGTTTGTTAAAAAACAAGGCCTAGGGACTGTGAAAGAATTGATCACATGGAGAGAGGTTACTAGAGGTGGGAAGTGTAGTGGAGGTCAGGCGAGAGTGAAGCATAAGAGAAGTTGGTTAATGGGTACAAAAATAGTTAGGTAGAAGGAGTAAAATGTAGTGCTCAGTAGCACAGTAGGGTGACTATAGCTAACAACAACTTATAGTGTGTTTCAAAATAGCTAGAAGAGAAGATTTGAAATATTCCCAACAAAAAGAAATGATAAACATTTGAGGCAAGGGACATCCCAAATACTCATATTTGATCATTACACATTGTATGCTTGTATCAAAATACCACATGTAACCCACAGTTATCTACAACTCTTATGTATCCATAAAAATTTAAAAAGAATAAAACATCCCTCCTCATATTCTAAAAGAAATTTGGGCTTATTCTGATCTTAAGACATATAGCCTTCAGCAATATATGCACACACACACACACACATATATGTATATACATACACATATATATATATATCTTATTTTTGGAATTTCAGATCAATATATCATTTATTATAGCAACATCAAAATTACTAAGAATTATTTCTAAAAGTATGTTAAAATATGTCAAAATAATATTAACAAATATGTTAATAATGTCTAATATTTTAATTTTAATCCCAAAAAATAATTAAATTAATTTTTATCTAATATTTATTGAGGATCCATTACATTCTTCTCAACATACTAGATTTGAACACTGCGCTAAGCATTGGAGAGAGAGTTTTAGTCAACTTAATTGAATTACATATTTTAAAATATACTCTTGTGGTAAAAATGTGTTGTTCTAATTTTTTCAAGGAATCCACTTATATTCAGCTACAAAGAGTGAGCCATTAACCCATATATTTTAAATAAATGCCTCAGATTAATTTTCTATGTCAGCAGGCATATAGACAGGAAATTCTTAGTTGATCTTTTTCTCTCCATTTAGTGCTGCTGGGAATTTGTCATCTTTCCTGACTCATAGACTCTCAAAATATTGCCTATTCCATACTTCCCAATGGTTTTCTTCTTTGCTTAAATTTTCTCTTGAGCTCCATTTTGCAACCAGATCAATTTTGCTGTCAGAAGCTTGTCCTGCCACTATGGAGACTGTCTCAAATAATGTACTTTTGCCATTAGCCCTACTTCTGTGCAAATTTAAGTTTCTTCTAACATACTGAAAATTTTTGCAATCAAATGCCATGTTTACTTTGTTTACCTCTTTTCAAACTAGAGTCTTCCAGTTTATGCCTGAATTAGAGTACAGATCATTAATTTTCTGAAAATAAAAGCGAAATTCTGAATTATTTTTTTCATGTTAACATTGTTAATACAGTCTATTAGTCATTTACACTAGTCTTTATTTGTTTTTCTTATTTATTTATTGTCCCCTGCCTTATTCCAAGGAGGATTTAAATTGTTTTAGGAGTTTAGATAGTTATTTTTCAGTCTTGTCCAGAATAATAATCTTTGGGAATACCATTATTTTTCTGAAAAGTACAATCTGTGTTCCATAGAACTGACTTGAAACAGGCCTCATGTAACACATCTATTATAATATTTGGATTATAGGACTGATTTTGCCTATGTATAGATATCTACTTCTTTATTTTACATATTAATAATATACCAAACAAAACTCATAGTAAAATTAAAGCAAACCTCTTCAAAATGCACTTTTGTATTTCCCACAGAGACCAATTAGTTTTATTACACCAGGACATTCCTGAAATTTATGTGAAAACATTGAAAGATGAGTTATCAGAGAGAATAACAACTCATTCCCTCTGGATTTAATTATAGGATATAACTCAAAATACAAGGCAATGTGTGTGGAAGACAAGCAAATCTCCTTGGATTTGAGTAGAAGTTATCCATGCCACATTTATCCTCTTTGTATTTCACCTGGAAATTGTTCATTAATTTAGAAAGCACATTATTTTTTTGACAAAGTGGATATCATATGGTACCTTACTGACTATAATATTCAATAGTTTTATATGTCAAGACTGTTCCTGAAGAAATGGAATTGCAATAATATTACAAACCAATGGTTGATTTTATAGTCAATTGCACATGTCTAAATCAACCACTGGCAATTCCATTTATCATATGCCTTAATTCTCCTTGTCACTCATTCCTAAATTTTTGTATTTTCTTAACTGAGTTACTTATACATATTAGTACCAGGTTTTGAAGACCTTTAAAGTATCAGGATGTGTTTGTATCTAAAAATATTAAGCTCATTGTTAAATAATACTAGGTCATTATACACAACCCTTTGCTTCCTATAGCTATTCTCTTTAATATAACATAAAATCAAAATTGTTTAAAATAACACACTGATGAACAATCATACATAGATATGCTTTTTCACCAATCAACTGCAGAACAATCACAGTGAACAAAGGTATAAATATAAAAAAACTGGGACAGAAATAATTTTGTCCATAAAATCCCAATACTACATTTTCTTACTGGTTTTATTCTTTTTCTTTCTAATTATTAAAGACAAATTAAATTCTTAGAGGCAAATTATTTTGTGTTGAAAGAAAACTCATTTATTCTCATGTTTATGTGTATGAGGGTTGGCTGAAAATCAGCTGGACTAAATTAGACTCAAGGCTTCAGTATCTCAGCCCCAGGCTCCAGGCTCCAGGAATGGATACAAGCTTATTCTGTATTTGTCTCATCTTCCTTGAACCCGTACCTAAAAGGCAAATGGTCTTTTCATGTTCCATTGTGAGGCCCAGACAATCTAGGATATATTCCTCTCCTGGCAAACCCTAAGATCATAATAGGATCCAAGCCATGTCTCTCCTTGCAGCAACATCAATACCTTCTATTAGCCAAAGTGAGTCACACGGCCAAGCTCAGCATTACTACAAGAAGGAATTCTATTTCACTCCCAGTGACAGGGAAAGCACAGTGAAATTATCTGAAAAATAATCCAAATGATCATTTATATACATTTTTTCTGTATTCTCTGCCTTTACTTTTATCTTTGTATTATAAAATATGGTTTTGCTTCAAGACTTATATTACATTAGATGTCTTATTTCATCAAATTGATTTTTGTTGCACTGCATGATTTCAATTATTTACATTATGATTATAAAATACAGTAACTGTTCAATGTTATTAACTTAAAATGAATACATTTAATTAGCTTATTTTCAAATGTTTTTGCTTTTCTATTTTTTCCTTTCATTCATGAATGAATCTGTTACATTCATTTCAAGAACTTCTTTTATGTAAGACAATTTACAATTTCATGAAAATATGCTTTGAACTGAGTCAGCTTTGGAGATTCATGTGTTACCTCACCCCAGTAGTTAATTTAGCATTATCTTACTCTAAGTTAATCCTGAATCATGGCTTTGAGAATGTATTTCATCTATCTATCTATCTATCTATCTATCTATCTATCTATCTATCATCTATGTATTCCTAATTTCCTCATACTTTATATTTTCAACAAGTATGACTTTTAAAATACAGTCAGGTGATATGACTTATATCTAGATGAGAACAATTATATAATTTAATTTTTATCTATTTTGAACATTAAACGATTCTCAAATTAAGTGAAGGTCTACATAAATCCTGTTCAAACCTTCTATCAAAGATGGAGTTCGTAATTAAGCAAATCAAGTATTTGTAGTTCTTTATCAGGTAATTGTTATTTTGCTTTTTGTAAGTAGCAGAGACAATATATTTTGGAGAGGCAATTTCCAAGGAAATTGTGATTTATAATGTGTAAATTTTATAGGTATTTTCCTGCTCATTTTTTAAAATTTGAGACATTAGAGGAGCCATTACCTTTTGGATCTTTCTCCCAATTTTTGATACTGGTACAATATTCTTGATGAATCTTTCCCTGAACATAGAATAGCATATGGAAGGATAGGTGGATTTTCTTATGCACCATGAAATTTGAGATTCTTGAAATGAGTTGTAGTTTTTCTAAGCTTCTGCTTTAACTAGAAAAATTGTTCCTCTCCTATGTAGTACCTGTTCTTGATTGATTAAGTAGATGTCAAATATTTGGATGGCTAATAAAGTGAAACATATAAAGGTCATTGGTGATATTTATTTCAGCCACATTCTTCAGGTAAATATGAGAAGCAAGTGTGATATTCAGGAATCTGCTTACTTTGTTATCTCCTATTAAGTAGAGATTTCCCAAACCTATTAGAGAGGGATTTTTGCTCTGTATTTTAAGGATTTCAATACCTCTCATGGCTCCAATATATTATATACTGTTCTGGAACCAGCCCACCAAAACAGAAAAGGGATGTCCAATCCTTTCTACTTCCATATATGAGTAAAGCAGTGGTATTAAGATGTAGCCACATAGAAAGATGTACCTTCTAAACTTGAATTAAGGAGACAATATTGATAATTATTAGAAATAGAACAATCTGTCGGGGCGCGGTGGCTCATGCCTGTAATCCCAGCACTTTGGGAGGCCTAGGCTGGTGGATCACCTCAGGTCAGAAGTTTGAGACCAGCCTGGCCAACATGGTGAAACTCCATCTCTACTAAAAATACAAAACTTAGCCTGGCATGGTGGTATACACCTGTAATCCCAGCTACTCTGGAGGCAGAGGCAGGAGAACTGCTGGAAGCTGGCAGGCAGAGGTTGCAGTCAGCCAAGGTTGTGCCACTGCACTCCAGCCTGGGAGACAGAGCAAGACTCTGTCTCAAAATAAATAAATAAATAAAATAGAACAATCTAGTGTCCCAATGCAAAATAGATTCAGTGATATGAGGATTAGGCAAAATGCCATCTTTCATAACTATGAAATCTGTGTTGGTCATACCTTTCTCCTGTTACCACAGTTTCTCTCTCTTATACACAAATATATATATATATATATA
>NW_016808703.1:2182218-2195221 GCF_001698545.2 Rhinopithecus bieti
ATTAATCAATTGTTTGTTTGTTTCTTTCCTTTTCTTTTCTTTTTCACTTTCTTCTCATAATGTCTTAGTCAGGTTTAGGTACCAAGTTGCCTCATGAGTTGGGAAGCATTGTGTCCTTTTCAACTTTCTGGAAGAGTTTCTGTAGAACTTACACACATATATATATATATATATATATATATATATATATATATATATATATATTTCCACATACTGATGTTGATAGTTGCTATTTCCAGTTTCTAAAATTCCCGATTTATGTAAATCTTTGCACTCCCACTGATCTCCTGCAATTTTCTTAGGAGTCCCTTTTTTCATGCTGCTTTCCTAATGATTATAAACTACTGAGAGCATCAGTTTAAATTATGTGTTATTTCTGTGAAATATACATACTTCTAATGCTACAAAAGTTACATTAACAAGATGGCCAAATAGAAGCTTCCACCAATTGTCTCCCCACAGGAATATGAAATGTAACAACTACCTACACAAGAAAGCATCTTCCTAAGAACCAAAAATCAGGTGAGCAATCACCTGGTTTTAATTTGATATTACTAAAAGAGACACTGTAAAGAGTAGGAGAGATAGTCTCGAATAGCTGACACCACACCTTTTCCATTCCTTAGCAGGGGCTGCATAATATAGAGAATCTGTATGCTTGGGGGAGGAGAAGTGCAGTGATTATGGGACTTTACATTGGAATTCAGTGCTGCCCTGTCATAGTGGAAAGCAACACTTTGCAGAACTCAGCTGATGCCCACAGAGGCAGCATTTAGAACCTCTAGCCAAAGAGAAATTGTCCATCTCCTTGCTTGCAACTTGAGTTTCAACAAGCCTCACGGCTGCAGCCTAACGTGCTCTGGCATTCCAATTAAACTTGAAAGGCAGGCTGGGCGCAGTAGCTGTCTGCACACAGTAGCTCACACCTGTAATTCCAACACTTTGGGAGGCCAAGGCGGGTGAATCACTTGAGGTCAGGAGTTTGAAACCAGCCTGCCAACATGGCATTGGCACACACACAAAATTAGCTAGACATGGTGGCATGTGCCTGAAATCCCAGCTACTAGGGAGGCTGAGACAGGAGAATTGTTTGAATCCAGGAGGCAGAGGTTGCAGTGAGCTGAGATTGGGCCACTACAGTCCAGTGACTCCATAAAAAAAAAAAAAAAAAAAAAGACCAGCAATATAGGCCACAAAGAAACCCACTACCTTGAAGGGAAAGACCACATTCTGACAGAATGTATCACCGACTGACTAAAGAGCCCTTGGGCCCTGAATAATCAGCAGCATTAGTCAGTTAGTACATGCGATGGACCTTAGGTGACACTCTGAGAGGTGTTGGCTTCAGGTATCACTCAGCATATTCACAGCTGTGGTGGCTATGGGGAGACACTGCTTCTGCTTGAGAAAAGCAAAGAGAAGAGTAAAGTGACTTTGTCTTGCAGCTGCAATGGGGCAGAGTACCAAGTGGACGCTTGGGGTCACCAGTACCAAGTATTGGCTCTTGAATGACATTTCTGGACCTTTCCTGACCAAGACGGGGAGCTCGCTGCCCTGAAGGGTAAACCTAGGCCTGGCAACATTCACCAAAAGCTGACTGAAAGGAACTTGGGCCTTGACTGAACATTGTTGGTAGCCTGGCAGTATTCCCTGTGGAACTGTGGTGGCAGTGGCTATGGAGTAAGGATCCTCTGCTTGTGGAAAGGGGAAAAAAAAGAGTGGGAATAACTTTGTCTTTTGGCGTGTCAGCTCAATCACAGTAGAATAGAGCACCAGGTAAATTCCTAAGGTTCTGGACTCCAGGCACAGGCTCCTGGATGGCTTCCTTGGATCTACCTGGGCTGGGGGGGAGCTTTCCACCCTAAAGGGAAAGAGACAAGCCTTGTTGGCTTTGCCATCTGCTAACTGTAGAGCCCTAAGGTTTGAACCAACATAGATGCTGGCCACGTAGTGGTTATAATGGGCTCTGGATGAGACCAAGGGCTGTGCTTGCTTCAGATCTGACACAGTGCAGTCCTGGTGGTGGCCACAGCAGTCCTTTTATTGCCCCTCCCGTAGCTCCGGGCAGCTCAGCATAGAGAAGAAGACATAATTAGTTTGGGGGAATGTAAGAGAATAAAACAAGAATTCTCTGATAATCTAGGGAATTCTTCTGGATCTTATAAAAGACCACCAAGGCAGTACCTCTGAGTCTGCAAGAGCCAAGCATTACTGGGCTAAAGGTTCCCCCTAGTGCAGATACAGTTGCAGTGACTAAGTTATCACTTCACCCAAATCCCTTTGAATACCTTGAAAGCCTTCCCAAGAATGATGGGTACAAATAAGCCCAAACAATGAAGACTACAAAAATCCTGACTCTTCAATGCCCAGATACTGACAAATATCCGAAAACATCAAGGCCATCTAGGAAAACATGATCTCACCGAATAAGCTCAATAAGGCACCAGGGACCAATCCTGGAAAGATAGATCTTTCAGACAGAGAATTAAAAATAGCTGTTGTGAGGGAACTCAATGAAGTTCAAGATAACATACATAAGGAATTCATAATCCAATCATACAAATTTAACAAAACAATTGAAATAATTAAAACAAATCAAGCAGAGATTCTGGAGCTGAAAATGCAATTGGCACACTGAAGAATGCTTCAGCATCTCAGTTGCAGAACTGATCAAGCAGAAGAAAGAATTAGTGACTTTGAAGATATGTTCTTTGAAAATACACAGACAGAAGGGGGGAAAAGAATAAAACAGAATGAAGCATGTCTACAAGTTCTAGAAAATAGTCTCAAAAGAGAAAACCTAAGAGTTACTAACCTTAAAGAGGAGATAGACAGACATAGGAGCAGAAAGTTCATGCAAAGAGATAATAGAATTTCCAAAACCTAGAGCAATATATCAATATTCAAGCATAAGAAGGCTGTAGAATACAAAGAAAATTTAACCCAAAAGTATTTAATAATGAAACTCCCAAAGGTCAAGGATTAAAAAAAAAAGGATCCTAAAAGCAGTAAGATAGAAGAAACAAATAACATACAAACGAAATCCAATACATTTGGCAGCAGATTTCAGTAGAAACCTTACAGGCCAGGCCAGGAAAGAGTGGCATGTCATATTTAAAATGATGAAGGAAAACAAAGATTTTACCCTAGAAGAGCATATTCAATGAAAATATTCTTCTAAAAAGAAGGGGAAATAAAACATTTATCAGACAAACAAAAGCTGAGAGACTTCATCAATACCACATGAGACCTACTAGAAATGCTAAAGGGAGTTGCTAAAGGGAGTTTTTCCATCTGAAAGAACAGAATGTTAATGAGCAATAATAAATCGTCTGAAGGTACAAAACTTACAGGTAATAGTAGGTATGCAAAAAATCACAGAATATTATAACACTATAATTGTGATGTGTAAACTACTGATATCCTCAGTAGAAAGATTAAAAGATGAAGCAATTGAAAATACAAACTACAACTCCTCAAGGCATAAACAGTACAAGGAGATAGAAATACAAAGGACAACAGGTTAAAAAGTGAAGAGGCAAAGTGAAGAGTTGTTATTCGTTTGCTCTTTTCTTGTGTGATTGTGTATGCAATTAGTGTAAAATCATCATCAGATTAAAATAATGAATATTATTTGCAAGTATCATGGTAATCTCAAATTAAAAAACACCGAGGATACACAATAAATAAAAAGCAAGCAACTAAATAATATAACCGAGAAAATCACCTTCACTAAAAGGAAGACAGGAAGAAAGAAAACAAAAAAGGAAGACAAGACCAGAAAACAATCAGAATGCAAATAGCAAAAATGGCAGGAGTAAGTCCTTACTTATCAACAATAACATTGAATGTAAATGGACTAAACTATCCATTCAAAAAACAGAGTAGCTGAATGGATTTAAAAAAAGAAAAACCAAATAGGGACATGACACGTATACACTGACAATAAAAGGATGGAAAAAGGTATTCCATGCCAATGGAAACCATAAAAGAAAAAGTGTAGCTATATTGATATCACTAATAGATTTCAAGACAAAAACTATGGAAAGAGACAGAGAAGGTCATTATATAATGATAAAGGGCTCAATTGATCAAGAAGATATGAAAATTTTAAATACATATGCACACAATACTGGAGCACCCAGATACATAAAGAAAATATTACTAGAGCTAAATAGAGAGATGGTCCTCAATAAAATAATAGCTGGAGGCTGTAACACCTCACTTACAGCAGTGGACAGATTTTTCAGACAAAAAATCAACAAAGAAACATCAGACTTATTCTGCAGCCTAGACTAAGTGGACATGATAGATATTTACAAAACATTTCATGCAACAGATGCAGAATATACATTATTTTTTCTCAGCACATGAATCATTTCTGAAAGATAGATCATATATTAGGTCACAAAACAAGTCTTAACACATTCAAAGAAGTTGAAATAATATTAAGCATGTTCTGTATCATGGAATAAAACTACAAATCAATAACAAGAGGAATTTTGGAAACTATACAAATACATGGAAATTAAGCAATAAGCTCCTGAATGACTAGCGGGTCAAGGAATAAATTAAGAAGAAAATTTTAAAATGTACTGAAACAAATAGAAATGGAAACACAACATACCAAAGCTTATAGGATATAGCAAAAGCAATAGTAAGATAGAAATTTGTAGCTATATGTGCTTGCATCAGAAAAGTAGAAAAAGGTCAAATAAACAATCTAATGATACATCTTAAATAACTGGAAAAGCAAGAGCAAACCAAATTCAAAATTAATAGAAGAAAGGAAATAATTAAAATATAGCAGAAATAAATGAAATTGAAACAAAGAAAACAATGCAAAAGATCAATGTAACCCACGGCAGCTTTTTTGAAAAGAAAACAAAACTGGCAAACTTTTATCCAAATTAAGAAAAAAACAGACTGGGCATGGTGGGTCACGCCTGTAATCCCAGCACTTTGGGAGGCTGAGGCAGGTAGATCACCTGAGGTTGGGAGTTCAAGACCAGCCTAACAAGGAGAAACCCTGTCTCTACTAAAAATACAAAATTAGTCGGGCATGGTGGCACATATCTGTAATCCCAGCTACTCAGGAGGCTGAACCCGGGAGGCAGAGGTTGCAGTGAGCTGAGATCACGCCATTGCACTCCAGCCTGGGCAACAAGAGTGAAACTCCATCTGAAACAAACAAACAAACAAACAAACCACAGAAGGCTCAAATAAATAAAAATAGAGATGAGAAAGAACACATTACATCCAATACCACAGAAAGTTAATAGATCATTAGAGGCTACTTTGAGCAACTATATGCCAATAAATTGGAAAACCATGGAATGAACAAATTCCTAGATAAATACAACCTACCAAGATTGAAACATGAAGAAATACAGACCTGATAACAAATAACACAATTGACATCATAAAAAAAAATTGCCTAGCAAGAGAAGCCCATGAAGCAAAGGCTTCACTGCTGAACTTTACCAAACATTTACGAAATAACTAATATCAATCATACTTAAACCATTAAAAAAAAAACAAACAAACAAACAAACAAAAACAGAGAAACAGAGAATACTTCCAAACTAATTCTACAAGGCCAGTTTTTCTCTGATACCAAAATCAGACGAAGTCTTAAAAAACTGTAGGCCAAATATACCTGATGTGCATTGATGCAAACATTTTCTGCAAAATGTGAGCAAATGAAATTCAACTATACATTAAGAAGATCATTCGTCATGATCAAGTGGCGTTTATCCTAGACATTCAAGGATGGTTCAACATATGCCAATCAATCAGTGCGATTCAACATGTCAACAGAATGAAGGACAAGAGCATATGATCATTTAAATTGATCTTGAGAAAGCATTTGATAAAATTGTACATCCATTCATGCTAAAACCCTCAAAAACTGGACATAAAAGGAACATACCTCAAAATAATAGAAACCACCAATGACAGACCCACAGCCAGTATCATCCTGAGTGGAGAAAAACTAAAACCTTTTCTCTTAAGATCTGAAACATGACCAAGATGCCCACTTTTGCAACTGTCATTCAACATACTACTGGAAATTCTAGCTAGAGCAATCAGACAAGAGAAATAAATGAAGAACATCCAAATTGGAAAGGAAGAAGCCAATTATTTTTGTGTGCAGATGATACGATCTTGTATTTAAAAAAAAACCCTAAAGATTACATACAAAAACTATTAGAAGTGATAAACTCAGTAAAGTTGCAGCATACAAAATCAATATACAAAAATCAGTAGCATTTCTATATGCCAACAGTGAGCAATCTGAAAAAGAAATCAATAATGTAATCTCATTTATAATAGCTACAAATAAAATTAAATATCTAGGAATGAAATTATTCAAAGTAAAAGATCTCTACAATGAAAATGATAAAATGCTGATGAAATAAATTGGCAAGGACACCAGAAAATGAAAAAAATACTCGATGTTCATAGATTGGAAGATTCATTGTTATTAAAATGTCCATACTACCCAAAGCAATCTGCTGATTCAATGAACTCCCTATCAAAATGCCAGTGATATTCTTTACAAAAATAGAAAAAAAATTGTAAAATTTGTATGGAAACACAAAAGACCCAGAACAGCCAAATACATCTGGGGAAAAAGTAACAACACTGGAGGAATCATATTACCTAACTTCAAATTGTACTACAGAGCTATGTTAATGAAAACAGCATGGTAGTGGCATAAAAACAGACACATAAACTGATGGAGCAGAATAGATAACCCAGAAACAAATCCGTGCATCTACAGTGAACTCATTTTTGACAAAATGCCAAGAACATACACTGGGGAAAGGACAGTCTCTTCAACAAATTGTGCAGAGGAAACTGGATATCCATATGTAGAAGAATGAAACTAGACCCCTATCTCTTGCCATATACAAAAATCGAATCAAAATGGATTAAAAACTTAAATCTCAGACCTCAAACTATGTAGAAAACCCTGGAGAAAGTCTCCACGACATTGGACTGTGCAAAAGTATCTTGAGCAATTCTCCACAAACACAGACAACCAAAACAAAAAATGGACAAATGGGATTACATCAAGTTGAAAAGCTTCTGCACAGCAAAGAAAATAATTAACAAAGTGAAGAGACAACCTGCAGAATGGGAGAAAATATTTGTAATCTATTCATCTGACAAGGGATTAACAACTGGAATATATAAGGAGCCCAAACTATTGTATGGAAAACAATCTAATAATCTGGTTTAAAAATGGGCAAAAGATCTGAATAGACATTTCTCAAAGGAGGACAAACAAATAGTTAACAGGTATGTAAAAAGGTGCTCAACATTATTGATTATCGGAGAAATGAAAAGCAAAATTACAATAAGATATCATCTCACCTCAGTTAAAATGATTTTTATCCAAAAGCAGTAACAGATGTTGTCGAGCATGTGGATACAAGGGAACCCTCATACACTGTTGGGGGGAATGTAAATTAGTGCAGCCACTGTGCAGAACAATATGGAAGTTCCTCAAAAAACTAAAAATATAACCACTATATGACCCAGAATCCCACTGCTAGATATACACCCAAAAGAAAGGAAATCAAGATATTGAAGTGATATCTACAGTCTCATGCTAATTGCAGCACTATTCACAATAGCCAATATTTGGAAGCAACCTGTGTCCATTAACAGATGAATGGATAAAGAAAATGTGTACATATACACAGTGGAGTACCATAAAAAATGCGATTCTGGTATTTGCAACAACATGGATGGAACTGGAGGTCATTCTGTTAAGTGAAATAAGCCAGGCACAGAAAGACAAACTTTGCATGTTCTGACTTATTTATGGGAACTAAAAATTAAAATAATTGAACTCATAGAGAGAGAGTAGAAGGGTGGTTACCAGCACCTGGGAAGGGTTGTGTAGTGGAGAATGTGGGGATGGTTAATGCGTGCCAAAAATGGAAAGAATGAATAAAATCTAATATTTTGATAGCACGACAGAGTGACTATTGTCAATAATAATTTAATTATACATTTAAAAATGACTAAAAGAGTATAAGTGGACAGTTTGTAACACAAAGGATAAAGGATTGAGGTGACGTATAGCCCATTTATCCTGATATGATTATTATGCATTGCATGGCTATACCAAAGTATCTCATGTATCTCATAAATATACACACCTACCATTACCCACAAAAATAAAAAATAAGAATTTAAGAAAGTAACTCTACATTATCAGCCTGTTTTGACTGTATGTAAAGAGATATCATAAAAGAAAAGAGCAAATCACATTACTTTTTTTTTATTTGTGTGTAAGTGCAGTTCAGTTAACTTTGCATTATTTTTCTTTTAGTTTTCCTAGCTCTGGTGCTGTACTTGGCAAATGTCAGTTACTAAATATATACTTGTTGAATGAAAATGATTTAAACTAAAAAATGGGGAAGCTTGAAAAGTTTTATTTTCAATCTTGAGTTTATTAATATTTTCCTCCCACTCATAATTGCTTTTTCCTTACTCTGGGCATTGTTCAAGATCTGTTATAATGGAAAGGTAGTAAGAAATGCCATTTAAATAAAAAGTAAGAAAAAAATAGATGTATATATCTTGGCTACCTATGAAGGATTTAGATATTTCTTGTGCATAATTGGAATTTTAATTTTCAAAAATCTATAGCAGAGAAATGGAGGTATGGGACAGCTCACTGTAGCTGAATTACAAGCAAGGAAAAATGAAGAATTGCCCTTTGAATAGCACGCAAGTAATAAAAGCTAAGGTGCTAGGGTAAACAAGGCGGGGGAAGTGTCCTGAAGATGAAAGTATTAGAAACTATAAAGAGTTAGCTATTCAGAGGAATGCAGAGGTACAGCAAGGTAGCATTAAGTAGCTTGTACTGATTCATTTTTAAAGAACTTCTGCACGGCAAAAGAAAATATCATCAGAGTAAACAGACTACTTACAGAATGGGGAAAAAGTTTGCAATCTATCCATCTGGCAAAGTCTAATATCCACAGTCTACCAGGAACTTAAACAGATTTACAAGAAAAAAAACAACCCATGAAAAAGTGAGCAAAGGACATGTACAGGCACTTATCCAAAGTGCAGCCGACAAACATGAAAAAAAGTACAACATCACTAATCATTAGAGAAATGCAAATCAAAATCACAATGAGATACCACCTTTCCCCAGTCAGAGTGGTGATTATTAAAAAGTCAAAAAACAACAGATGCTGGTGAGGGTGCGGAGAAAAAGGAATAGTTTTGCACTGTTGGTGGGAATGTAAATTAGTTCAACCATTGTGGAAGACAGTGTGGTGATTCCTCAAAGATCTAGAAGAAGAAATACCATTTGACCCAGCAATCCCATTACTGGGTAGATACCCAAAGAAATATAAATCATTGTATTTTAAAGATACATGCACATGTATGTTCATTGTAGTACTATTCACAATAACCAAGACATGGAATCAACCCAAATGCCCATCAACAATAGACTGGATAAAGAAAATGTGGTACATATATCCCATGGAATACTATGTGACCATAAAAAGGAATGAGGTCATGTCCTTTGCAGGGACATGGATGAAGCTGGAAGCCATCATTCTCAGCAAACTAACATGGGAACAGGAAACCAAACACCGCATGTTCTCACTCATAAGTGGGAGCTGAACAATGAGAACATACAGACACATGGTGGCGAACAACACATACTGGGGCCTGCCAGGGGTAAAGGGAAAGGAAGGCATAAGGAAGAATAGCTAATGGATGCTGGGCTCAATACCTAGGCGATGGGTTGATATGTGTAGCAAACCACCACGGCACACATTTACCTATGTAACAAACCTGTACAACCTGCCCATGTACCCTGGATCTTAAAATAAAAGTTGGAAATAAAAAAGGTACAAAAAAAGAAGTAAAATTTTTAATCATTATTGACTTTATATTTGTAAAGATTGAGGAAAGTCTGAGTTTTAGGAGCAGGCTGAGCCTTCAGGCATTGACATTTGAGGAAGTGGAGATAACATTCACATAGTCATGGATCATGGACCACATAGACCATCTTAGCTTTCTATAAATATTGTTTGCTTTCTCATGCCTGCCAGCAAAAATTGATGGAATAATTTTGGAACTATCAAGTGTTACAGCTTTTGGATGCATGTACTTAGACATATTTAATAGAAAATCAGAAACACAGGAGTGGAAATACAAAATGCTCTTGTACACTGACACGTTTGCGGATCATCGGTTCCTAGGATATATTAAAAACAAAAAGGTATAAAGAAGACTAAGAATTACATTGTAAAATGGAGCAAAGAAGAAATAGCTTATAAAGGAGAATAAAATCAAGTGGCCAGAATAGTAGAAAAGATACAGAAAAGTTGATATTAAACTGTCAGCATCAAATTAGGCCACAGATTATAGAGGAATTAAAAATGGCTATTAATAATTAGAAGACTGTGAATGATTGTAGCAAGAGTGATTTCAGTAAACTCATAATAGAAATCAGATTTCAGTGGTTGTAGAAACTAGTAGAAGAAAAAATAGATATAAGAAGAATGATGGTAAGACTACTAGAAATTATTGATGCTGTCCTACTAGATGAAATGATTTAGGACATTGGTCTGGGAAGTGACTTTTTGGTGAAGACCTTAAAAACTTCTAGTAGTTTTACAGTTTTGGATCTTATATTAATGTTTTCAGTCCATTTTAGTTGATTTTTTAAGTGGCGAAGATAGTTTCATTCTTCTGCATACGGATATCCAATTTTCCCAGCACCATTTATTGAAGAAAATGTTCTTCCCCAATGTGTGTTCTTGGCACTTGTGTCAAAGACCAGTTGGATGTACGTGCATGAATTTATTTCTGGGCTTTTCCTTTTGTTTCATTTTGTTCTATTTTAAGTCTATTTTTACATCAATACCAGGCTGTTACAGATACTGTAGTGTTTTAGTATATTTTGAGGTCCGGTAGAGTGATGCCTCCTGCTTTGTTGTTTTTGCTCAAAATTTCTTTGGGTATGTGGGGTCTTTTATGGTTCTACATGAATTTTAGGATAACTTTTCCTATTTTTGTTAAGGGTTTCATTGGTATTTTGATAGGTATTTCATTGAGTTTATAGATAACTTTGGGTAGTAAGAATGTTTTAACAGTATTTTTTTAATCCATGACAAAGTGTTTTTCTACTTATTTATTTCATAGTTTTTTTTGTAGTTTTCATTGTAGAGATCTTTTATCTTCTCAGTTAAATTAATTCCTAGGTATTTTATATTTTTGACCACTATTGTAAATAGGGTTGCTTTCTTAATTTCTTTTTCATTATCAGCATGTACAAATGGTATTGATTTTTGTATGCTAATTTTGTATCCTGCAATTTTACTGAATTGATTAGTTCTAACTTTTTTTGGTGTCGTCTAGGATTTTCTATATATAAGATCATGTCACCTGCAAATAGGAACAATTAATTTCCTTCTTTCTCATTTGGATGTCCCTTCTTTCTTTCTCTTGTCTGTGTTGAGGACTCTTAGTGCTATGTTCAATAAAAGTAATCAAAGTGGGCATTCTTGTCTTATTCCATATTTTAGAGTGAAAGCTTTCCACTTTCCCTCTTCAGTATGACACTAGTTGTGTTTTTCTTATATAAGGCCTTTATTGTGTTGAGGGACATTCCTTTTATATTTAAGCTGTTGAGAATTTTATGATGAAGGAATGTTGGACTTTATCACATGCTTTTTTTGCATTTATAGATTCAATCATGTGGTTTTTGTCCTTCATTCTGTTAATATAACATTTATTGGTTTGCATATTTTGAACTATCCTCGCATCCTTGGGATTAATCCCACTTGAACATAATGAATAATATTTTCTGTATGCTTTTGGATCCTGTTTGCTACTCTTTCATTGAGAATTTTTGCATCTGTGTTCATCAAGAATATTGACTTGTAGTTTTGCCTTTTTTACTGTGTCTTTGTCTGGTTTTGGTATTAAGGTAATACTGACCATGTAGAATGAGTTTAGAATTCCTTCTTCAATTTTTTGAAGAGGTTAAGTATAATTGGCATTAGTTATTCTATACATGTTTGGTAGAATTTAGCAGTGAAGTCATTGTGTGTGTGTGGTTTTTTTGTTTTTTGTTTTTTGTTTTGTTTTGTTTTGTTTTGTTTTACTCGATGGGAGATTTTCTATTACTGATTCAATACAATTACTCATCATTGGTCTGTTAAGGTTTTCTATTTCCTTATAATTCAGTCTTGGGAGGTTGGATGTGTTCTGTTATTTGTTCACTTCTGAATTTTCCAATTTGTTGGTGTACATTTGTTCATAATAGTCTCTTATAATCCTTTATATTTCTGTGGTATTAGTTGAGATGTCTTCTTTTTTATCTCTGATTTTAATACTCAAGTATTCTCTCTTTTTTCCTTAGTCTAGCTTCCAGCTAAAGATTTGTTCTTTTAGAAAATGAGTTCTTTATTTCATTAATCTATTGTATTTTTTTCTCTTTTTTGTTTATTTCTGCTCTGATGTGTATTATACTTTTTCTCTACTAATGTTGGACTTGGTTTGATCTTGATTTTCTAGTCCTTTTTTTATGCATTATGGAACCTTTAATTTTCATGTGATTTCTGTACATACGGAGTATGAGAGTAACCCTTTTACAAATGGAACTAATTTACTAGAACAATGACAAAACTGAACTGGTATTTGATGTGAATCCACAGGAGTTTAAGCTTCAAATCCAGCCAAGAAGTTTGTTACAATCTCTTTCAGCTTTGCATCTGATTCTTCTGAGATCTTTCCATCAGCCCTGATAGTGTCCAACAGGGGTTGGTGCTGGCTGACAAAATGAGACAAGAAAGCATTCTCAAACTTTGTAATCTTACTGGGCTCCAGTTTATCAAGAGACCCCCTTACACCCATATAGATAACAGCCACTTGTTCTTCTTAGTTTGTTCTTCTTAGTTTGTTTATTTGAGCTCTTTTTACTTTTTTTTTTTTTTTTTTTTTTTTTTTT